>NW_024386731.1:962351-1159851 GCF_900408965.1 Simochromis diagramma
CGTGACAGGCCTTAGACTTAACCAGAAACGGTGGTTTGTTACAGTGGCATGTTTGTTAACCAGCTCATCATCTTTCTCTAAACATGGTGTTGATGCCTAACACTAACCAAAGAGCAAAGACAACAAAACCAAAAGAAAGACGTTTAAACATGTTGTCATCGTGTAACTGAATTATCAGCACAACTTCACTTGTGTCTTTTGTATGATTGTGCTGTGTTTCTTTGTGTGTGTGTTAGGGCTGGACTCTCATCACACCTGTGAAGTTTGGTAGAGACTGAGTATTGTGTCTTTGAGTTACAACAGTTTCGTGCTTCACGGTGATTGATCGAAACTCGGAGTGTTGCTATGCAATTTAGTTTTCATGAAAACTCTTTAGGATCCATTAAGTGAAGATCGTGTTGAGCTCATGAAATCCCTCAGTGTTTGTTAAGGTATGAGGCCTGAAATTAGCAGAAAATGTGGCCAAAATTACACATTAAATTCAAAATGGCAGACTTCCTGTTGGGTTGAGGATGAGACTTTTATTGTATATCTTGATATCTGACATTAGGATGCCAAGTTTCAAACGCATAGATGAAAAAGTGCAGGGACTCCTTTAAAATTTCATAGGTGGCATTGTGGAGCCATTTTGCAATATTCAATGAAAAGGGCTAGAAAACAGGAAAGCCTTCATCACATTTGAGAGTCTGCCAGGTTTGACGACTTTTCAAGCTTTCCAAGCTCTGTGAAAACTACTTCCTGTTGATGGCGAATCGCTATTCTACATGGGTGCGCCGTTAAATGAAAGCTCACATTTTCACACTGAAGCATCATCAATTTCTGATGTTTATTCAGACAGCTTTTAAGTGTATGGGGTCAACCTGGGAGGAGCAGTACATCAAAGTATAAAACATCACATTTCCTTACAACTAGGTGGCGCTGTAGCTTTTGCTTACAATGAACACAAGCTGTTCAGAGTCGGACTCTCGTCATGCCTTTAAAGTTTGGGAGAAACTGGACAAGGTGTCGTAGAGTTATAGCAATTTCGTGCCTCATGGCAAAACATAAAAATTCGCAATGTTGCCAAGGTTACACGCTTTGATGAAAACTGAGTTTTCCTTGTAGTGTAAGACCAACTCGAAATTTGAGGTTGCTGAGGTCAGCTGCCTTGAAACTGTACCCCGAAAGTGTAAAACATTACATTTCCTGTTCCCACTAGGTGGCGCTGTGAACACTGTACAATATTGCAGTTAATATGTATTTGGGGGCGGAGCCTGATGACATGTGAGACCTTTGGTTCAGACTGGACAAAATATGTCAGCCAATTAAAATTTCACAGCAAATGATCAAAATTCCCCCACAAACAAACTCTTCAACAAAAACTCAAAAGCTCAGCAGTTTAATGTTGCCCACGTCAAAATATGAATCTGATAAATGATCCATTAACATCCTGAGGACTTCAAAAAGTATTCACTGGACCCGATGCATGTGCAAAATTCAATACTTCCTTAGTGTTTGAGCATGCTAAGGCCCTCAAAAAGGAGATTGAAGATGATATTAAACAGATCGCTTGTAATAGGGCCTTCACACTTTTAGTGCTAAAAGCTTAAAACCTTTAAGCTACCAGCCAGCCATCAAAGCTAGCCGGCCCACCTCCTCCCAGGGTCTGTTTGTTCCCAAATATAGCACACAAACAGTGTATTTACATGGTTTCCTTCTGCAGCTCGTCAAATATAACTGCCATTCAAGGGTCTGAACTTGGATCCCTTCATATCCCCACCCCGTGCTGCAGTGATGCCAATTGAGTTAAGCCAGCAGGCAAATGAGGTTCAAACCAAAGAAAGTCTCATAAGCATTATTTCAGTAGTTTGTGCAGTGGTTGCTAAATGCTTCAGTTTGTGAACAAATGTCTCAACACACATATCAGTTCACTGACAGTGTTGCCTTTAAATTACAATTGATTATATGCATAATATTCTTCCCCCAGTGCACCATCTATCACTTGACATTGTTTTTCATGACAGTCTATATTATTAAAAAACATATTGTGGCCAAGTGAGGGTCAGGAAGCATAAGCGCATGCATTTGTCTGGTAATTTCTGTAATCTTTAATTACACAAGACTGAAAATTCACCCATGTAATCCACAAGACACTCTCAGCTCTCACACAGTGACAGAACAGAATACCAAAACACACCAGCATTTCGTTTTCTGAGCAGAGCGGTAAAAGTTCTCGGCATCTTCTGAACATCCGCTGTAAAAGGTTAAAGAAGTAGTAAAAATGACAACGCTGACATTTCCCCGAATCCTCTGTTTGCAATCGCTGTTATCAACAATTGCCAAACAAAATGGCAGCAGTGCTTACTGCGTATGTGTTTGAGCAAACAAGGACTCTGCACCAACAGACTTCATTACACTTTGGAAGATTTTACCCCGGGAATTTATTAATGCTGTTTTTTAATGACATAACACGGATGTACACAAACTAAAAAAACAAAAAAACAAAATGGTAAATGGCCTGTATTTGTATAGCGCTTCACTAGTCCCTAAGGACCCCAAAGCGCTTTACATATCCAGTCATCCACCCATCCACACACTGGTGATGGCAGCTACATTGTAGCCACAGCCACCCTGGGGCGCACTGACAGAGGCGAGGCTGCCGGACACTGGCGCCACCGGGCCCTCTGACCACCACCAGTAGGCAACGGGTGAAGTGTCTTGCCCAAGGACACAACATCAAAAATAATAACACTAATATTAATAATAAATAACAATAGTAATAAAATACAATGTTAATGTGTTCTTTATAATTTCAGAAGCATTAAATGTAAGACTTTTGGTATTGGCTCTCAGTCAATAAACACACTAGACACATTAGAAATTGAACCATAAAAATTCATATTTACAAACTTTTTTTAGCAAGTCTTCAAGCCTATTTTTGCATCAGTTATTGTGCAACAGAAAGTTAAAAATACATCTGCATGTCATAATTTGCAAAGATAATTAGATGAATCATTAAAAAATAATATTAAATGCAGGTTCTCAGAGAAAGCCTAAATCTGACATCAACAATGTATCCTGAAAAAACAATTATGTGATTTACACATGAATAGCATATTTTATTTACTGGAAGATCGACTAAATAATGACAACAATGTATCACAATACAGCAATTAGCAATGAAATTTTATTTATTCTAGATTTTAATCTCACTGCAATTTTCAATTCTCGGTCCTGTCCTGGAACCAAAATTGAGAGTATACATAAATATTATATGATGCATACTCTGATGCAACAATATGGAAGAATATACAATTTAATAATTAAACATAATTTAAGGAAGATAGGTGACTTGTTTACTATAATTGTGCATATTCATAAATAAGTAGAAATACACTCAATATTTAATAATAATAATAATAATAATGGATTGCATTTATATAGCGCTTTTCGAGACCCTCAAAGCGCTTTACAATTCCACTATTCATTCACTCTGACATTCACACACTGGTGGAGGCAGCTACAGTTGTAGCCACAGCTGCCCTGGGGCAGATACTTGTAACAAATGTAGCCTATTTCTCAGTTTAACTGATTTACAACATTAAAAGTCAACTCAATTTTTATAATGACCCTGAGCACTGGCCACAAAACAAGTTCTTGAACACTGCACTAATAAATATTGTTATACTAAGGAAAGGGTCACGCGACTAGACGTGTAGCATACATAATCAAAACGGTTACTTATAGTGAAAAACCCATGGAGAATTATTCCATTACCTACTGTCCTGCTGAGTTTTACAATTTTTTGGCCAGTTGCATCAATCTCATTTATAATTTCATTAATGATTGAATGATTTTCTCTTACTTCTGTCATTATGTCCAGAACACAACATTTTGTTGCTAAAAAGTCAGATTTGAAAGCAAAACCGGGCTGAGACATCGTGGTCAGTCTCCCTGTGCAGGCTCATCGTATCCATCTTTCTGTCCTCTCCTTCCTCTGTCTGTGTGTGGAGGTGTGGATATGTGTTACCCACATCTTCTGTGGCAGGGGTGGGTCTCCCTCTGCTTCCTGCCTTTCAGTCTAGCATACCTGTGATAATTAACTCACCTGTTAACAATCCTGGATCCTGGCTGCTGTTTAAGGAGAAAAAATACCTTCTGTTACATATTCCCTATTTATGAGGAATGATCCCTGTTTGCCAGGGCGTGTGGACACTTCTTCAACACACTCCAACTTGCCTGGTTATGCCCCACAGCTTATATATAAAAAAGCTGTGCAGATGTGAAATCACTGGTTGCTTGATCTCCACTTACTGTCGGGTGATGTGTGTGTTTGCTTTACACAGTGTACAGTGTCTTTCCATGACCTTCGTGGTGGGGAGCCTGTCGGTTGAAGAGCCCACTACTCTTCACACTGTTGCTCAGATCCTCACTGATGTTGATGTCCAGGAATCTGAAGCAGATGACTCTCTCCACCTCTGCCCCTTTGATGTGGATGGGGGTGTGGCCTCCTCTCTGCAGTCTCCTGTAATCCACGATGAGCTCCTTGGTTTTGCTGACGTTAAGCAGCAGGTTGTTGTTGCGGCACCATGATGTCAGGGCTCTCACCTCTGCCCTGTATGCCATCTCATCTCCATCAGAAATGCAGCCGATAATGGTGGTGTCATCTGCAAATTTGATGATGGTGTTGCAGCTGTGTGCTGCTGTACAGTGGTGGGTGAACAGGGTGTACAGCAGGGGGCTGAGCACACATCCCTGGGGGGCACCTGTGCTGAGGGTGAGTGTGGATGAGGTCCTGGAGCCCAGGACCCCAGAGCCGCAAATAGGCTACATTTGTTACAAGTATCATTACTGCTAAAGGAGGCTGAGGAGCAACTGCATCTGACACAATGAGCAGGAAAGTGCAGGAGGGACAGGTGAAGAGGCCATGCTGCTAGCGAGTTGGCTACGAGCTAAGTTAAGCTAGTGAAACCCTAAAGACACAGTAAGTGAAAACTGTGACCATAAATTAGCGAGAGAATATGCAGAGATTGTGCTTCAGATGAAGCATGTGAAGATTACACTATGAAATAAGAAGTTATCTATAAGTTTTTAATTAAACTGCTACACAAAAACACCACTGTGTGTTGGAACAGTAGCAGGAAGTGATACTCTAACACAGAGAGAGTGAACACCAAGTGACAGAACCACCAACGTCATCTGGCAGGGCCTGGATTGGGTTGGCATGTAAGTCCATAACTTAAGGCCCCCACATTAGCTAAACTGCGATGTAAGGAAGTTTCGGTGGGGCTAACCGAAGTGTGATAAGCTGGGATGAAGAATTGTTGAATAATAATAGTAGCATATGGAGGTTGGGTAACGATCAATAGTTTGGCAAGTCCTGAAGTTCTGAGGTGTCATAATGTGTTTATAAGTACAGACTCAGACAGAGAGAGATATGTAAAGACAGTGGCTGCATTCATCCCAGGAGTTCAAGTTACAACTGAGAGGAATTTTGGGAATTAAGCTCAGTGCAGACCGTAGCTAACATTTTTAACACCAGGATTGTGTGTGGTCCCTGCTGAACATGTGCATGCGTGTGAGAAATGCATTGCATGTGTCCAAAGGTGTACCTGTGTATTTGGTGGAGGGAATTTGAGTGAAGAAGTGTAGTAGTGGTCTTTTTGGCTGTAAGCATCTCATATGGTGATGGTCACGTATACTAAATGATCTCCCATCCATTTTTCAATGCTTTCTCCGCATGACAGCTTTGTCTGTAATATTCACACTTATTCATACTTCGATTGTTGTACTGGAGAGCAACTCGGGGTTGTTATCTTGACCAAAGATATTTGGCATACAGACTGAAGCAGCTAGTGTTTGAACCACCAGCTTTCCAATTAGTAGCTGACCTGCCCTTACCTCCTGAGCTGCAGCCACCCCAATTATCATCCCAGTTACTTTCAGTTACAGAAACAATTGGAAATGCTAAAAAACGTAGCGCTAGTGAAAAAACAGAAATGCAGAGACGTTGTTGCCTTTTATTTTCACTTATCTTAGAATTTTAAGTCAGTCTTGTTAAACAGTGCTGATAGCCACAGAGGGGCCGTACAGAGATGTTTACAGGTGCAGGGCTCAAAGTTAAAAATGGGCTCATAGAACCAGGCTGAATAACAACAACCCAGATTCATCAAGAATCTAATATGGAATCACATCATACTATATTATTCATGTGGGGACAATGCGAAGCAAATGTAGCCGATGTTTTACCTGATGGGTACAATGTTACTGCTGCTGCTGATGGTGCTGGAGGGCAGGGCTGTGCTGATCTCAGACTGGAGACATTAAGGAGTCCACAGGAGAGATGGGAGCTGATTAAACAAGTGTTATGAGATAATAATAAAATGCAAAGACTGGTGACAGAGCTTGGAACCATAAGGAAACAGATTAAAAAAAATATTTCCAGGCTCTGCCTGTGACTCACTCTTTGAATCTCTTCCATCTCATCTATCACTCTCCATTTGGTGTCCATCTGAGAACAAGGCACAACTTCCTGTTGCATTAAACTGTTATTTAATTATCCACACGTAACAACTCTTGCACCTAATCCATAATAAAGTAATGATAGAAAACTGTTATAGAACAAAAACATTGCAGTTGTGTTTATTATTATTTTCACACTTGAACACCTCTGCAATGCAACAACTGGTACAGCTGTTATTGTGACCTGAGCTCTTTGTAATCCAGCTGCTGAGGGATCCTCACACAGCGCCTTCTGTCACGGTTTCCACCTCATTTCCTTACAGGGCAAGTCTGGACAATGTTGTATCATGAGTAATAATTTAAAAATCTATAAACATAAAACATGCACACACATGCACACACAGTGACATGTTATACCTTCTTCAGAATACTGTGTATACTATGGCCACAAGTTTGCTCCTTGGAGCTGCTCCAGAATCCTTCCTTTAATATTTATTCCTAGTGCTATAATAATAAAGTAATGAGAATAAAAAAATAAAGCAATAAATGTAAAAATAATGTATTTATCATGATTCAATTTGCTTGACTATCCACTCCGTGCAGACAGAAAGTTTATTAAATGTTTAAATTGTGGAGATAATATAATTTTGCTGCTGTAAAATCAGCATTTTGTCATATTTGAAATATAAATCTAATATAAACTGTCTCTTAATGCATTTTTCAAATACAGTGTTTTTTTTTCATAGTTATAATAATCCATAATTATGTGGATATGCATATTAGCCCTGTAACTTACTTTAAACTAAGCATGTGTTATGAGTGGCTGTGTGCAGACAGGAATAGGACCCAAGGTGCAGACTTCGGAGACAGTCGTGAACTCAAAACAGCTTTAATGTAAAACTCAAAATATAACATAACTGGAAAAAATCTAAATAAACTTAAACTGGAGGACTGACAGAACACACAGCTCGGTAAACAGTAGATCGCAACACAGACACAGAGAAACACAGGGCTCAAATACACAGAGGGAGCAATCAGGGAATGGGTAACAGGTGGGAAACACAGCTGGGGCAAATCAGGCCTAACGAGACAAGGGGAAGCAAAACCAGACACATTAACATCAGACATGGACTTTCAAAGTAAAACAGGAAACCCATAACACAGACTGAACAAAAGACACAGACTCACATGCAGGCACTACGACAGAGGGAACAGAGACGTGGGACCAGGGCAAACACAGACAGGACACGGGGATATAGCAACTAAGGATACACAGAGACGCGAACTAGACAAGGGGATACAGCTGACAGGGGAGACAGAGCAACTAAAGAAGACAGAGACATAAACCATAAGACAGAACTCAAAGAAACCAAAGACTGGAAATAATAAATAATTACCTCAAAAACCTTGGGTCAACGACCCAGGCATCCTAACAGCATGTTCCCTAAAACGGTGAACAGAGCTACAGACCCCTGAAACCCTTACCCAGTTAGCTAGCAGCTAATGACCAGCACACCAGTTCATAAAAGGACCAGTAATGTTTGTTTCAATTTGTCAGTCGTCACAAGACAACTGACCAACATATACATAATAAGCTAATACTCGTGTGTGCTATAGACTACAGTGTACGCTGTAAACCTGCTTACTGGTTTTTGTTGCATCAGTCTGGATCTCCCAGTTAATTTGAGTTTCTCCTACAGCTCTGCACCGCTCAGGCGGCAACTGCTCTTTGCAAGCTCATTCCCGGCTCGTAACCAGCGCCCTCTGCCATCAGGGGCGATCATTGGTTAATGGTAATCATGTGACTGATGCAAGCCAGATCCTTTTATTTAACAAAACTGTGATTAATAGTTAAATATTACTGTTGAGGGGCACAGACAGGACTCCACACACACACACACACACACACACACACACACACACACACACACACACACACACACACACACACATTACAAAAAAATAAATAAAAATTTGTGTCAAGAAAAGGGCACTTGGGGCAAAGGGGCAGGTGCAACAACAAAACACTGTGAAATAAATTGCAGTATGGTGAATTTTCCAGTAAAGTGTTGCCAGTATTATTTTTGAAAATTTACAGGATTTTTCTGACATTGCTAAATAACCGTTAACAACCTGATTCTGGGCCGAAACACGGCTTGCCAACAGACAACAGTTGGACAGGTGCATGCTCCACCTGCACTTTCAGATTAGGATCAATGAGAAATCACCTGGTTAAATGTGTTAAGTTTAGCTGTTTTGCTAATATCCTGTCTTCATGTATTTATTAATATCATCTGTATATGTTAATAGTTAATCATGCAGTGTTCAAGCATTTTAATCCAGGACTTCCTCTGAGCTAATCATCACTGTAGTCCCTCTTCAGAAAAACAAGCGGAGCCTTTGCTGTCCAATATGGCGAGTTTCAAAGTACAGAAGAAAAAAACGTCTTTGCACCTTAACCTTCGATTTTGTTGGGATAGTGGCAAAGGCCTTTTACAGTTAGGATGAGGTTAACGGTTTTAGAAACAGGGCACGTCTGACTATGTCTAATATGGTACACACAAACAGTAATGGCCTTTACCTGTCTACTGTGCTGGCACTGCAACTGTCAGAAGAAGAGAACCCTCCTCTTCTTCACCTTGAACAACAGCAGACACTGATCCTGATTATACCTGTTCTCTCTCTCTCTCACACACACACAGTATATTGTTATATCCTCACATTCTTTATATAAACACAAACACTCCCAACTCATACATGCATACTGTATGTATGCACAAAACAAACCATAAATATCTGTTTATTCAAACACACATGACCTTCTTGCTGTGAGGCAACAGTGCAGTCTTTACCTTTAGATTGATTTCTAACATTTCTTCCTCTCCTGCCCTCTCTTAAATCCTTCTCCATCTCTGAGTCATCTCTCATTCTTTTACTGATTATTAAACCAAAACTAACAAGCCTGTCTTGAAAATGTAAGCAGTAGAAAGTACAGATATTTGAGTAAAAAAGTAATATATCCAACAGATGCCCAATTCGACTGGCATCTGGGGGATTTAGAGAGCAAGTCAGCAGCATGGTGCGCCGCGTATTCTGACACCATTATATCAGGACCAGAATGAACTTCAAAAATGATTCAGCCTTTACTTATCCATGTAAACTAACACCCATTTGGAACAATCCAGATATTTGTAAGAAAAGGGTAAAAACTACATTTTTGATCACAGCATGAAAGAGATAAAAAAAAAAAAAAGGAACATGTTATCCAGACAGAAATGTTTTTCATTTGAAGAACGCAAAAAGAAAACACTGTAGAGGACAAAGGATGTTACACACTGAAACACATGCACCTATTGCAAAGACAACTCTGCTGAGAACTATATGCATGCTATACGCGCCAGTGTGCTTGTTCAGAGGATCTGGCAAAGAACATGTGAAGACCTATTCATGTGGTTTGGTTGCTGTATCCCAACCTCATCCAAGCTGTACACTTTAGGAGCGTACACGGATTAGAAATGGAAGCAAAAAGACTCAAAAAAACAACTGGATGAGCTGGTTTCTCACTGGTCCCCACTGATCAGTTCCATTACTTAGTGGGGGTGGTCGGCTGTGTGCCTTACAGGTGGATGAGAGTTGTGTCTGGGACTATGAGTGTCTGGCAGCTTCTTGGTAAATGGCCTGCATTTGTATAGCGCTTTTCTAGTCCCTAAGGACCCCAAAGCGCTTCACACTACATTCAGTCATCCACCCATTCACACACACATTCACACACTGGTGATGGCAGCTACATTGTAGCCATAGCTGCACACACACACACACACACACACACACACACACACACACACACACACACACACACACACACACACACACACACACCACAAGAAAATTGCTGATTTATGTGTCTATGCAATTTTAGACTTTTGTGTTCCAGGTGCTGCGTGTTTTCTTTCCCTTTGGGTTTCCTTACAGATAAAGTTTGTGATACAGCATGCTTTTCTATTTGTGTTCGATCCTTTTTATTATATTTTCTTCTATTTTCTCCCCCATATTTTGTTTTTTCTGCTGGTCAGCTTAGACATCAGGCAGGCAGTGGTGGGACGTCATCACATGTAGACAAACTGGGATCTCGCCATTGTGTGAAAGACTGAAGGGGGACAGACATTTCGAACACAGCAAGTGTACAGCAGGTATAAATAACAAACAGGAGAAATATATACAATCAAGAGGAATACAAATGTATATATAAGTGTGAGTGGCCTGAGTGAAAAGGGTTACTTAGACTACGGCTCAGATTGGGGAGGTGAGTGCAGGAGTGGGATGTGGGGGGATGGTGCTTGTTAACAGTGTGAATGGCCCCTGTTTAAGAGTCTGGAGGTGTGGGACCTGACTGACCTGAGGTGCCAACCAGAGGGTAATGGGTCAAACAGGTAGTGGGCAGGGTCACCTGTGATGGCCCTGGTTTTTCTGAGACAGGAGGCTCTAGCGATAGCCTCCATGGGTGACAGAGGGCAGCCAGTGATTTTTTGGGGACCATTAATTACCCTCTGCACAGCCTTCCTGTTCTCAGTTGTGGCCCCTGCATAACAAAACTCAACAATAAACAGTTAACCTGTTGAATCCCAATGCCCTCGGTACCGGGGTCGGAGGGAAAATACCTGGTTTAACAGGATGTCCCACCAAATCTTTTATTTAAATATAGAGATGTGTGGTATCCACAGAAACATCAACATCTCAGCTAAAAGCTCACAAAACCATTTCAACAACCTACAAAAAGCTAAAACAGCAAACGAATAAAGAGCAGGTAAACAGATTCTGTAAAAAGATGTAAACACAAAGCATCGACGCTTCCGTCATCTGAAGGAACATACGGACATGCCGTCGGGTGCTTAAAGCCGACATCTCACAGATTCCAAAACTGCAGGTTTGGTCACTCTGCGACCAAAATTCACTGAACCAGTAGCAAAAGAAGACATTTGGAAAACATTGTCATGAATTTTGTCTCACCTTCACTGTCTTGTTTCCACCGCAATAAATTGCACCTCTCCCAAGGTCGTTTCTATACAGGTTCAAACAAACAACCTTCATTTGTCACATACACAATCATACAGGGTACAACATGTAATAAAATGCTTGTGCTGCAGACGTAACTAACACATAAATCTATGTACATTTACACTTTTCTTTTATTTAGGTCTCTCTTGGAAATGAGATTTTTAATCTCAATGAGATTTTTTACCTGGATAAATAAAGGATTAATAATTTTTAAAAAAAATTCTGTTAAATTACAGATTTCTTTACTTTGTACGTTCTAACTTATTTTCATCCCAAACTCTAAATAACAATTGTTTCTGGGTACAATTTTATGGCAAAAAAAACAAATTAATAAATGGAACCAAACACAGAGTTGCTTTACTAGTCTAATCGGCTAATGTCCGATATATATTGCTTTCCACAAACCAGTTCACACAAGTCTCAGCATCCAAATGATAGAAATAAAAAGCACACACAAATACTCAGCTTGAAGAACTTTTCAACATGTGGTTGCACTTTGCAAGCAGTGACATGCAAGATAATGCGCTGCAACTACTGTACTGCTGCTGGGTGAAGATCATCCTGCCCAGATTCAGCTCTGACTTCATGTGAAGGGAGTGAAAATTCCTGACCATCAGTCACATAGAGGCAGCACCTCACCAAGCTTTATGTCTCAATCCAGCTACTCTTACAAAATCTGTTAGACGATCAGTGGTTGTTGCTTGAGGCAACGAGCAGGCAGAGATAGATGTGTTTGAATTGTTAGCAAAGACAGCGTCTGAAAAACCTTTCGTTGTGTCTTTCAGATTTGTAGTGGTTGGAATTAACATTTATTTAACATAATCAGAATAATTTAAATTATTATTATTAAATTTAACTTCAAAATTTTGCTAATATCAGAAGCAACATACCCAGTCTTGATAATCATAATGTCACAAAAGTGGCTGTCTTACCCAGGAAGAATAGGCAAAGTTAGTCCAGATGTGGGATGTAATTTATAGAATCAACTTGTAGAATACCAGGATACCTGTGATGGAAGCGAAGGAATGACTGCAGTTCAATTCACTTCAGTTTTATTTATATAGCACCAAATCACTACAACAGTCACTTCAAAGGTGTTTATATTGCAAGGTGAAGACCTAACAATAGTACAGTGAAAACCCAACAATTAGATGAGCAAACATGATGCATGGAGTGGCTGTAGCTCAGGAGGCACGCCATCTAATAGGAAAGCTGGTGGCTTGATCCCTGGCTGCTCCAGTCTGCATGCCAAATATCCTTGGACAAGAAACTCACCCCAAGTTGCTCTCCGATGCATCCATTAGAGCAGCGGTCCCCAACCCCCGGGCCTCGGACCGGTACCGGTCCGTGAGCCGTTTGGTACCGGGCCGCGAGAGTTGAGACTCAGGTGTGAAATGTCTGGTTTTCAGGGTTTTTATCGGTTTTCAGCGTTATTTTGTTATCGTTTTTATCATTTACTCGGTTTTCCTGGGTCTTTTCACGTGTGTTATGAATAAATTTAGTTTTTTTCGGTACCGGTACTAGTTTTATTTTGTTGTATTTATCCGCGACACCTTAAAGGCTGTGAAAATATTGGCGGGCATAAACCGGTCCGTGGCGCAACAAAGGTGACTGCTGCATTAGAGTATGAATGTGAATGTTAGAAAAAGCATAGAAAAAAAGTGCTTGTATGACTGGGTGAATGAGGCAAGTTGAATAAATAAATAAATAAATAAATAAATAAATAAATAAATAAATAACTTGGCAATAGGGGGAAGGAAAAACTCCCTTTTAAGAGGAAACCTCTGGCGAAACCAAGCTCAGGGAAGTGCAGCCACCTGTCATGATTGGAAAGAGAGCCAGAGATCATTAGCAATTATTTTTAAATACAGAGTGGCGTATAAGCACAAGGTGAGTGAAAACTCACTCATATAGCAATAAAGGAGACCATTCACGCGGTACACCATGTTTGGAGGAAGAGAAATGCTGAAACATTTCTTGTTTCTTGTAGCCACTTATTTGTTGCATTTCTTATTGTTGAAACAAGAAATGCAACAAATAAGTGGCTACAGAAGAAACTCAGATAGGTCATGGTGTGGCCAAGCCAATCTCCAGACCTCAGTTCTATGGAAAATCTGTGCAGGGAGCAAAGCCTTGAGCTTCCAAATAGCAGACAAAAAAACCTAACGGATATACAGATTTTCTGTAAATGAGGGGCCAACATCACTCCGGTGAACCTGGTGAACGACTACAAAACAAGCCTTACCACTGTGCTTGACAACAAGGTTTCTCTATCATTTATAAATATTTATTTCTCCCAATAACATGCAAATTACCTTATGTAATGTGTTTTTCTGGCTTTAAAATCTCTCTCTCTCTCTCTCTCTCATATATATATATATATATATATATATATGTCCATCCATCCATCCATCCATCCATTCGCTTCCCCTTTTCAGGGTCGCGGGGGGCGCTGGAGCCTATCCCAGCTGTCATAGGGCGAAAGGCGGGGTACACCCTGGACAGGTCGCCAGTCTGTCGCAGGGCTAACACATAGGGACAGACAACCATTCACACTCACATTCACTCGCACATTCACACCTAGCGACAATTTGGATTAATCAATTAACCTATCCCCACAAGCTGCATGTCTTTGGACGGTGGGAGGAAGCCGGAGTACCCGGAGAGAACCCACGCAAACACGGGGAGAACATGCAAACTCCACACAGAAAGACCCCGGCCTGATGGTGGAATTGAACTCAGGACCTTCTTGCTGTGCGGCAACAGTGCTAACCACCGTGCCACCGTGCTGCCCTATATATATATATATATATATATATAAGCTTGAAGGATAAACCGCCCGCAGGGGCGTGCTGGGTGTTTTTTATATATATATATATATATATAAAAAACACCCAGCACGCCCCTGCGGGCGGTTTATCCTTCAAGCTCGGGTCCTCTACCAGAGGCCTGGGAGCTTGAGGGTCCTGCGCAGTATCTTAGCTGTTCCCAGGACTGCGCTCTTCTGGACAGAGATCTCCGATGTTGTTCCCGGGATCTGCTGGAGCCACTCGCCTAGCTTGGGAGTCACCGCACCTAGTGCTCCGATTACCACGGGGACCACCGTTACCTTCACCCTCCACATCCTCTCGAGCTCTTCTCTGAGCCCTTGGTATTTCTCCAGCTTCTCGTGTTCCTTCTTCCTGATATTGCTGTCATTCGGAACCGCTACATCGATCACTACGGCCGTCTTCTTCTGTTTGTCTACCACCACTATGTCCGGTTGGTTAGCCACCACCATTTTGTCCGTCTGTATCTGGAAGTCCCACAGGATCTTAGCTCGGTCATTCTCCACCACCCTTGGGGGCATCTCCCATTTTGACCTCGGGACTTCCAGGTTATACTCGGCACAGATGTTCCTGTACACTATGCCGGCCACTTGGTTATGGCGTTCCATGTATGCCTTGCCTGCTAGCATCTTGCACCCTGCTGTTATGTGCTGGATTGTCTCTGGGGCATCTTTACACAGCCTGCACCTGGGGTCTTGCCTGGTGTGATAGACCCCAGCCTCTATGGATCTTGTACTCAGAGCTTGTTCTTGTGCTGCCATGATTAGTGCCTCTGTGCTGTCTTTCAGTCCAGCTTTGTCCAGCCACTGGTAGGATTTCTGGATATCAGCCACCTCCTCTATCTGCCGGTGGTACATACCGTGCAGGGGCCTGTCCTTCCATGATGGTTCCTCGTCTCCCTCCTCTTTCTTGGGTTTCTGCTGCCTGAGGTATTCACTGAGCACTCGGTCAGTTGGGGCCATCTTCCCAATGTATTCTTGGATGTTCGTTGTCTCATCCTGGACTGTGGTGCTGACACTCACCAGTCCCCGGCCCCCTTCCTTCCGCTTAGCGTACAGCCTCAGGGTGCTGGACTTGGGGTGAAACCCCCCATGCATGGTAAGGAGCTTTCTTGTCTTTATGTCAGTGGCTTCTATCTCCTCCTTTGGCCAGCCTATTACCCCAGCAGGGTACCTGATCACGGGCAGGGCGTACGTGTTGATGGCCCGGATCTTGTTCTTACCATTCAGCTGACTCCTCAGGACTTGCCTGACCCTCTGCAGGTACTTGGTGGTTGCAGCCTTTCTAGCGGCCTCTTCATGGTTCCCATTTGCCTGCGGGATCCCCAGGTACTTGTAACTGTCCTCTATGTCTGCAATGTTGCCTTCTGGTAGTTCAATCCCCTCAGTTCTGACTACCTTCCCTCTCTTTGTTACCATCCGACTACACTTCTCCAGTCCGAACGACATTCCAATGTCATTGCTGTATAGCCTGGTAGTGTGGATCAGTGAATCGATGTCTCGTTCACTCTTGGCATACAGCTTGATGTCATCCATGTACAGGAGGTGGCTGACAACTGCTCCGTTCCGTAGTCGGTATCCGTAGCCAGTCTTGTTAATGATCTCACTGAGGGGGTTCAGGCCTATGCAGAACAGCAGTGGGGACAGAGCATCTCCTTGGTAGATCCCGCACTTGATGGTGACTTGTGCTATGGGCTTGGAGTTGGCCTCTAGTGTTGTACGCCACATCCCCATTGAGTTCCTGATGAAGGCTCTTAGGGTCCCATTGATCTTGTACAATTCTAGGCATTCCAGTATCCAGCTGTGGGGCATTGAGTCATAGGCCTTCTTGTAATCAATCCAGGCAGTGCACAGGTTGGTCAGTCTGGTCTTGCAGTCTCGGCTGACTGTTCTGTCTACCAGTAGCTGGTGTTTTGCGCCTCTGGTATTCTTGCCAATTCCTTTCTGTGTCCCGCTCATGTATTGACCCATGTGCCTGTTCATCTTAGCCGATATGATGCCTGACAGGAGCTTCCATGTAGTACTGAGGCAGGTTATTGGTCGGTAGTTGGAGGGGACCGGTCCCTTCTTGGGGTCCTTGGGGATCAGGATAGAGGAGGCACCGGCAGATAGAGGAGGTGGCTGATATCCAGAAATCCTACCAGTGGCTGGACAAAGCTGGACTGAAAGACAGCACAGAGGCACTAATCATGGCAGCACAAGAACAAGCTCTGAGTACAAGATCCATAGAGGCTGGGGTCTATCACACCAGGCAAGACCCCAGGTGCAGGCTGTGTAAAGATGCCCCAGAGACAATCCAGCACATAACAGCAGGGTGCAAGATGCTAGCAGGCAAGGCATACATGGAACGCCATAACCAAGTGGCCGGCATAGTGTACAGGAACATCTGTGCCGAGTATAACCTGGAAGTCCCGAGGTCAAAATGGGAGATGCCCCCAAGGGTGGTGGAGAATGACCGAGCTAAGATCCTGTGGGACTTCCAGATACAGACGGACAAAATGGTGGTGGCTAACCAACCGGACATAGTGGTGGTAGACAAACAGAAGAAGACGGCCGTAGTGATCGATGTAGCGGTTCCGAATGACAGCAATATCAGGAAGAAGGAACACGAGAAGCTGGAGAAATACCAAGGGTTCAGAGAAGAGCTCGAGAGGATGTGGAGGGTGAAGGTAATGGTGGTCCCCGTGGTAATCGGAGCACTAGGTGCGGTGACTCCCAAGCTAGGCGAGTGGCTCCAGCAGATCCCGGGAATAACATCGGAGATCTCTGTCCAGAAGAGCGCAGTCCTGGGAACAGCTAAGATACTGCGCAGGACCCTCAAGCTCCCAGGCCTCTGGTAGAGGACCCGAGCTTGAAGGATAAACCGCCCGCAGGGGCGTGCTGGGTGTTTTTATATATATATATATATATATATATATATATATATACACACACACCATGCAATGGCATCTCCTGCCATGATGGTTCCTCCTTTTCCTCCTCCTTCTTGGGTTTTTGCTGCCTGAGATATTCACTGATCACACGGTCAGTTGGGGCCATCTTCCTGATGTATTCTTGGATGTTTGTTGTCTCATCCTGGACTGTGGTGCTGACACTCACCAGTCCCGGCCTCCTTCCTTCCGCTTAGCGTACAGCCCCAGGGTACTGGACTTGTCTGTCTTGTCGTCTTTGTGGTTTCTATTTGCCTGTGGGACTCCCAGGTACTAGTACTAATACTAGTTGTATTGCCAGATGCTTGTGGAGTGCAGTCAGCTTCTTCAGCCAGTAGGCGTGAACCATGTCGGGGCCTGGTGTTGTCCAACTCTTCATACTGGAGACTCTTTCTTGGATGTCTGCCACTGTTGTGGTTACTGGACCCTGTTCAGGGAGGTTGCTGTGGTCTGCTCTTAGACCCACTAGCCGTTGAGCATTGCTGTTATGGGTTGCGTCCTTGTCCCATTTGCTCTTCCAGTATTGTTCCAGCCTTGGTGGTGCTGTTCTCATATTGTTCCCCTGCCACTGACAGTACACCTTGGCTGGTTCTGCAGAGGACAGCAGATTTATTCTCTTGACTTGGTGTACCTCTTCAAGCAGCTTGTCAAGGCTGTGAGTCTGTGCTTGGCATTTTCCAAGGCCTCAGGTATGGACAGCTTACTGCACTTCTTAGACACCCTCTTCATTGCATCTTTCTGCGGCTCCGATAATTGGCTAACCACTTCGTCACCTCGTTGCCACTTCTCATCAGTGTCCTGGTTCCTCAACACCTGGTGTAGACCTTGTTAATCCAGGCAGCTTGGTTAGCATGGGGGGTCTAGCCTAGGACCCTTAATGGATACACGCCCCAGTCGGGAGTCGATCCTAGTCCTGTTCCAAAGGCATATAAATATAAATGAACTTCCATAAAAATTTGAGACTGCTTTTATTTTTCTTTTTTTGTAAGTTAGCAGACTCAGCATCTGTGTATTCTTTTAATAATTTTGTTGCAGTCTTTTCATTTGCTGTTTACCTGAAGTATGTGATTAGTTAGTTGCCTAGCCAAGTCTGAATATGTGAGCAATGAGAACTCAGTACCCATGTAAGAGTGCTGAAATACTGACTCTGGTCTCACTACAGGTAGAACATCATCACAATATTTTTTTGTTACATTTTTACATTATTTTGTAAATTCAAGCTTTTAATCTCAGCAGATCTTTGAAACAGTGTTTGTGGATTATAAAAACATAAAATTGTAATATTTCATTTGAAAATACAACATTTTTGAGTTTTTGTTTTAAAGTTATGTTTTTACACGTCATCATCTTCTTATCATCAAAATTCCCCTAAACACCGTGGTCTTTGAAAAGCGACTTTGAGTTACATAGCAACATAACTTGCTTTGGTTTATTGAGTTAAATGAATATATGATGGGTAATTCTATTTACTACATTTACATTTTTATTTCCAAATGCTAGTCATTTAAAACATTGCTTTGTCGATCAAACACAAAGTAATCCAAAGTTAAGAGGACCAGTATAAGTTAAAACAAAGGACGGTGGTTTAAATTGTATGAAAACAAGCTGTTATGAGAGAAATGCTTTTAAATATCCTGCTGGATGATGGGTATTTCACTTGGAAATTCATTCTGTGCTCTATAGGAGAGGGGAATCATATGGATTAACTGTGTGTGACTATTAGGAGTTCATACACTCAAATCAGACCTGACATGTTGGAAAATGTCAGAGGCTGAGGTTCAGCCAGAGTTCAGAGGGCTGCATCAAACACCCAGGGAGCCTCGTTTCCATGTGTCACTCTAATATGGCGAGAGATGGGGAGCTGCTCCTGTCCAGCCTGTCATCTGCTGGAGCCAGACACCCAGTCTGACTGTGTGTGTGTGTGTGTGTGTGTGTGTGTGTGTGTGCGTGTGTGTGTGTGTGTGTGTGTGTGTTTATATTGTGTATCTAATGTGGCCGTGAGTCTTGTAGTTGTGTGGTAGTAAAGATTCGATTCGATTCTCCAAACTGCAGTAGAGTTATCATCAGAAATCATGGACATGATTGTCACTGCTTTTAATGATTTCTTTCAACTGAATTACTTTGAACAAAAACTGTGTGCACAAGTTTGTATTTTGAATTTTTTTCTAATCTACACAGGCTCAAAAATATACACAAAGGCTCAACACAGCTTGGTGAAATATCCTTTACCAAGTATTACCTCAAACAGAGACATTGGCAGCCAGCAGCAAAGTTCTGGCATAATCAATATTTCACCAGTTCATCTAAACTGGTTGGTTTCCCACCTAGCTTCAAAGGATAGTCCACAAGTTTCAAAATGCTAAAAGACTTTTAAAAACATTAACTTCTTATAATTTACAACTAAAGTGCTTCACTCCAGTTTGAACAGTTGAGGTGAGGGAGCTGGAGGTGTGGTGTACTCAGAGTACTCAGACAGTGAGTTTTGTACTGGTTTATTTATAATCATACACATTAAACCACCCAGTATGTTCCTATATGTTATTTTGGGCAGAAAAGGAAGAGATTAATTCATTATTTTACTTTACACACATTTTAATGGTGTGCTTTTTAAAATAAGACAATCTGTATCTATTAAAGAACTGACTATTAACTCGTGCTTGCTTTAACATTGTTCTTCTTTCAAAACGTCCGATTTTTCCGAATGCAAGCGAGCAGCTTTGTGCCACTTTCTGCAGGAGAGGCTTCATATTTACATGGTTAGAAACCAATCAATGACAACGGTGGCGCAGCCCCCCACAACCCTGAATTAGAGAAGTGAGAGAACACGGATGATCCCTTTTTTGTGTACTGGACATGAAATTTTGATTAAGTCATGTTTTAGCATTTTGTATAAGTGTTTCCAGTTTTTTTCCAGACTTCCTGATGCTTGTTTTAATCAGTTATCATTGCCATGGGATTAAATTCCAGCTTCTTGTACAGGACCTGCCACAGGTATTTCCTGGTAGTCATCACTGTTCTTTAACTTATAGGACCTGGTGTCCACATATGTGGACATCAAATTTTGGGTTGTCTAGACCAAAATACTAAATTTTGCTCTACAAGGGCCTGATATCCACTTACGAGGACGTTATACTGTCACTGTTCTATCGAAATTTTAAGCGAATGTCCTCATATGTGGATCTCATTTTTCTCAGAAACAAAAATCATGTAAAAATAAATAAGAAAATCACGAAATTCTTTGTTTTTACATTCATTGGGTCCCAATCAGCCCGAATAGCAAAGAGAAATTAAAAATGCCATGAAAGAGTTCCGGTCTTAGGAGGTTAAGTCTGTTTTAAAAGGTTATTAACAACTCTTTCTATTTCTATTCTATTTCTAATATAAATAGAAAGAGTCAGCTTTGTTTCCTGCTTATTAAACAGAAACAGATCTTTCTATTTAATAATCCAGAGTAATAAGCCAGGATCACAGGGACTGGTGGGGATTCCTGAGAATGCTCTGCAGCTTCCCCTGCCTGGTAGCAGCATCGGTGCACGGTGCACTCCCAGTGCACTCCCAGTGCACTACTGCGTGAAACATTGGAGAGACCGGATCAGATTATCACTGCCAGTTGTGCCAGCCAGCCTCCCCCTGAACCTGCTACACCACCCACTCTCTGCAGCCAACCCACAAACCAAAGCCCGGGACCCCACAGGTCCGAGACTTACAAATAATCTAATAAATTCATTAACGACAGCACCAGTATCATTAATATTTGTATCAATATTAGTGGAATACACAGGGTCATTTAACTACCCAGAACTATTTTTTAATAATGGTGTTTTTTACTTTCCAGTTTCCCATAATATTCCTTTTTACATAACTTCACAATAGTTGTTCATTTATTTTTTTATATATGTATTTTTATATTTATTTCCATCCTCTATACATTAGAAGTTCTCTGTATGTGATATTTTCTTGTTAAATGTGTTTTGTAACACTTTTGTGGGCACTCTGCATAATTTTGGTTGTTGCTGTGTTGCTTTTCTGGCCAATGTCAATCATATAACAACTTCAGTTTTCCTAAGAATGTCTCATTAGTTTGAACAGTATTTTTTCCACCTTCCCATTTTGCTTAAGCAGGTCACTTTTAAAAGCATTTATGACCCCTCTGATCTCACCTGTTTCTCTTTTAATTTATTTTCTTCTTTGTCCTTCCAATAATTCCTTTATTTTGCTACTGCAAATAAAAGGAATTGATCACTGATGTCATTAATTCGAAGGCACTTTCAGTTTCGTTTTCTATTTCATTAGTGAATATATTGTCTATTAATGTTGATGTCTCAAGGTGTTTTATATTGTAAGGTCAACCCTACAAAACTACACACAAGAATTATATATTCAATGTTTTTTTCACCTACTCCTTAAATGTTTCCATGTTTAATCTTAGTGTTCTACATATACAACTCACAAGATTGAACATTGAAACAACATATCCAGGGTGTACAGGGCCTCTCGCCCTATGGTAGCTGGGATAAGCTCCAATGAGCCTCATTAGCATTTTTCCTGCTCACAGAGGGATGCCTAGCCACTCCTTTTTTGCCTTGGTAGCATGGTCATTGTAATGCTGACAGACCCATCCACGGCCCATTTTCTCACTGAGGGAAGAAGAATCTCGGCAATGATTGTATGGTCCATGACCCCGTTCATGACCCTATGTGCAAAGAAGACGTTCTCTGGTGTTCTGTATGTATTATTGTGGGGTCTACCTTACAATATAAAGCGCCTCGAGGCGATGTTGTGATTTGAGGCTATATAAATAAAACTGAAATTGAAACTGAAATTGAATTCTTTGGGTCATACTCAGCAGCACCATGTTTGTGGTGACTGTAGTCCCAGCTACCTTTACCTCACTAACAACTCCTCCTGTGTAGTTTTGGCTGATTAATCACCTTTTTCATGATCATCTTCACCCACTGAGGCAAGATTTTGGATGGAACTCCAGACTGAGGGGGAATGATGGTCAGTTTACTATTTTTTCTATGTCTGAAATATTGCACCAACAGTTGTCATCCTCTCACCAAGCTCCATGCTGATTGCCTTGGGGTCCTCTTCAGCCTTGAACAGGTCTACAATCTTGCATTGATTGATTGATTAAAATTTATAATCAGCCATCTGCTGAAGCCAGTTCTTCCAAATGTATAACATTAACTCTTATAAAAAATGTATCCACTTTATATAACTGCTGTGTATGCTTATCATAGGTCATCCATTTGAAGGTTAAAGTGATTTTTGCATTGCATTATAGTGTTATTGAGCAAAATGATCATGTAATAAATAAGTGGTGTAGAGCTTTAATAAACAAAGCTGTTAATCTAAAGTGCACTTCCTCTAATGGCTACTCAAAGCTGCTACCATTGACATTCATGGTAAAATGCCTGTGAAAAGCTGAATCCAACTTGCACAGTGTGGCAGAATCAATAGTCCTTTATTTACAATGCTTTTATTTACATCGGCAGTTGTGCAGCTTTTCAGCTTCTTCGGTAAGCACACACTCTCTGCAGCTTGTTCCACTTTCCTCTCTGTCAGTTCCTGGAGTTCTACTCAAATAGAGGAGGCATGATGAGATGATGGAGATCAGCTGTGTAGGTCAGCCTCTCCTGACATCACACCCTGCTCCAGACCTCTTCTAGAGACGAGCCGCAAACCACACTCAGCCACAGTAACAGTGACAATAAAGACATTCCATTTTATTGTATTGTACAGGGCAGGCCATTTATATGGATACAGCGTAATAACATGGGAATGGTTGGTGATATTAAAGTCCTGTTTGTGGCACATTAGTATATGTAAGGGGGCAAACTCCTCAAGATGGGTGGTGACCATGGTCGCCATTTAGAAGTCGGCCATCTTGGATACAGCTTTTGTTTTTTCAATAGGAAGAGGGCCATGTGACACATCAAACTTATTGGTAGTGTCACAAGAAAAACAATGGTGTGCTTGGTTTCAACGTAACTTTATTCTTTCATGAGTTATTTACAAGTTTCTGACCACTTATAAAATGTGTTCAATGTGCTGCCCATTGTGTTGGACTGTCAATGCAACCCTCTTCTCCCACTCTTCACACACTGATAGCAAAACTGCAGGAGAAATGCCAGCACAGGCATCCAGTATCCGTAGTTTCAGGTGCTGCACATCTCGTATCTTCACACCATAGACAGTTGCCTTCAGATGACCCCAAAGATAAAAGTCTAAGGGGGTCAGATCGGGAGACCTTGGGGGCCATTCAACTGGCCCACGACGACCAATCCACTTTCCAGGAAACTGTTCATCTAGGAATGCTCGGACCCGGCACCCATAATGTGCTGGTGCACCATCTTGCAGGAAAAACTCAGAGAACGTGCCAGCTTCAGTGCATAAAGAAGGAAACACATCATCATGTAGCAATTTCAAATATCCCGTGGCCTTGAGGTTTCCATTGATGAAGAATGGACCCACTATCGTTGTACCCCATATACCACACCAAACCATCACTTTTGTTGTTCCAGCAGTCTTGGAGGGATCCATCCAATGTGGGTTAGTGTCAGACCAATAGCGGTGGTTTTGTTTGTTAACTTCACCATTCACATAAAAGTTTGCCTCATCACTGAACAAAATCTTCTGCGTGAACTGAGGGTCCTTTTCCAATTTTTGTTTTGCCCATTCTGCAAATTCTGTGCGCCGATCTGGGTCATCCTCGTTGAGATGCTGCAGTTTGTAAGGGTGCCATTTGTGAGTAGCTAATATCCGCCGAAGGGATGTTCGACTAATGCCACTCTCCAGTGACATGCGGCGAGTGCTATGCTGTGGGCTCTTGCTGAATGAAGCTAGGACAGCCACTGATGTTTCTTCATCAGTGACAGTTTTCTTGCGTCCACATTTTGGCAAATCCAACACTGAACCAGTGTCACAAAACTTAGCAAGCAGTTTGCTAACTGTAGCATGGGAGGTGGGTGGTCTTGTAGGGTGTCTTGCATTGAAATCTGCTGCAATGACCCGGTTACTGCGCTCGAACCTTTCGTACAGGGAGCAGCCCAAAGCAAATTTGGTCCTTCATATTGCCAATAATAGCATATCTTATTTTCCCAAGGTGAAGTGTGTTTCTGAATTCTGTAATCCACACCTTTAATCCAGGAACATCTTAGCCCTTCCAAAGCTGCAGGATTAGTTTCTCTGCAATGACCAGTACACCAAAAGACATTTTTGTGCCCTTCATAAACCCCGTGCTTCTTTCAAAGTCCCAAAAACAGTTATTGCAGTTGGGTCAATCTTAGACTTTAGAGCACTGGACAGACATGTAAAAATGCCACGCCAAAACTCATGCATTTTTCACGTAGGTGAGGGCAAATGATTTTCTGAATTTTCTCTCTTGAGTAGCGTAGTCGGTGTATAATTTTATATTGGATCAAGTTGTGGCGGGCATTTACAAAAGTTGTGCTTATATTCCCAAGTTCCATCTCCCACTCTTCTTAAATTGAAACAGTAGAAGGGGTGCTGATCTAATGAAGTGAACTACAGAATAGGCCTTGGGCATTCACTTAGGCACTTGTCTAGCACATCAAGCTTTGCCCTCTCAAATTGCGGCAAAAATGATCGCATGTAATTACATAGTTTAATATATCCAAAAAACTGACTGTTTGGTAATCGAAATTTATCTTGTAATTGTTGAAATGACATGAAGGTATCATTTGAATACAAGTCTTTCACTTTACAAACACCCAGTTCTTGCCACAAGTTGAAAGCCCCATCAGCACAGGACAGAAAAAAGAGGGGTTAGATGCAATAGGTATACAAAATGACAGTGTTACGTTTTAATTGGTTACTTGTTTCCAGATTGTTACAGTGCTGTGGATCACTGGGTTATGATTATAGTGTGCACCTGTCAGAGGAACAGGTGAGTGTAATACTGCGCCAATAGAGTAAGCAAGGCAGTCCTCCCGCTCCATCTGCAACCCTTCAGGTAACAACGCTGTGTCATCCAACAGGAGAGAGATTTTTGTGATGTGATAATAATGCATGAAGTTAGATAGTGACAAACCTCCAGCAGCTCTGTGTTTACAAAGATGTTCCCTGTTTTTATTCTGTGTGATTTGTAATTCCATATAAATGGCACTGTAACTGCATCCTACCTTTTGAAAAATGATTTGGGCAAAAAAAGACGGAGCAGGTACAAATATTGTGGGAGAGAAACCATCCCTATTGAGTTCACCTTTCCTATCAATGAAATAGAAAGCATTCTCCAAAACTGAATGATATTCCTAAACTTCTCTAATAGAGGAAGAAATTTTTCTTTCATGAGAGAGCTCTAATTTTTGGTTATTACAATGCCCAGGTAGGTGATCTTTTCAGAAGCCGCTTTGATGGTAGAGGTGCAAGCTACTCATTGTTTTCAAATTTTATGAGCAATAATTAACTCCCCCCCCCAGTTTATCCTGTAACCTGCAAAGGTTCCAAAGTTATCAACAACAGAAAGAATTGTTGGGATAAAAGTTTGTGGTTGTGTTAAATATAATAAGATGTCATCAGCGTACAGTGATATGGTATTAGTAGTGTACGCTGTGTTGTAACCATGTATATCTGGGAGAGTGCGAATCGTCTCTGCCAAGGGTTCTAGAGCAACAAAACAACCACAAAAAAAACAAAAAAAAACTGGAGCACAGGAAGCAGTTCAAAAACAGTTCAGGAGGCTGACCTGGAGGACAGCAACACAGAAGTTCAAAACAGTTCAGTACAGGAGGCCAACCGCTTCAGGCGACGGTGTGAAAGCCGCAGGCGATGGAGCAGGTGGTGGCACTGCAGGCAGCGGAGTTGTAACAGTTGCTGGAAGCACTGCAGGCGACGGTGTGGAAACCGCTGGTGGAAACACAGAAGGTGGCTGAGTGGACTCAGAGCCATCAGTGGGCACAAGGCGCTGAAGCAATTCCTCCAACCCCACAGTGATGACCGATGGCTGAAGTGGCTCCTCGGGCCCCTCAGCGGAGGAAGGCTGCTGAACGGCCCCTCAGACCCTCCAGCGGAGGCAGGCTCAGGGAAAGCAGGCACAGAGACCTCTGCCAGGGACAAAGGTAGCTGCACAGGGCACTGGCTCTGCCCAGGCAGCGCTGACAAGGTTCAGTTCTTAGGGGGCTGCTTAATCTTCAGGGGTCCAGAATCAGCTGGGGAATGAGACCTAGCCTCTGGGGAGGCCCTGGAGTGACTAACTGCCCCTAAAACATCTACATTGTAAGAAACACCCTGGGTGAGAATGAGATTTTCTCCCTGAATAGAGATGATGGATGGCTGAGTGGCTGACAGAACTGAAGGCTGAGCTACAGGTAGCCGGGACGCTGGACGCTGAGCTACAGGTAGCGGGGACGCTGGAGGCTGAGCTACAGGTAGCCGGGACGCTGGAGGCTGAGCTACAGGTAGCCGGGACGCTGGACGCTGAGCTACAGGTAGCCGGGACGCGTGACACTGGAGACTGAGACAGCGAAGCATTAGTTGCTGGGTGGGTGGTAGCAGCCAGGGGGTGAAGGCGAAGCTCGTTCAGAACGAAATTCTGTGCGAGCGGGTGAAGTGAGCTGAGCAGCCAGGGGAGACCGGAAACTAATCGCTGTAGCCGGTTAGCCACAGCTTGGCGAAGTTCTTTCCCCTCATGCTCCAGCCACAAATTAATCAATCTGTCCACAGAGTAAACAATATCCTCACGGAGCTCCTCGGGCGGGTCGAATGCTGCTGGGTCCATGATGGCTGGTTTGTACTGTCACGTCTGCGTTGGCAGACGAGTAGAGGTTGGAAGGGTGACCCAAGATGCAACTTTGATGCGAATAAGCTATATTTTGAGAGGTGTGTGAAAACAAACAGAAATGGCAAGGCGAGACTAAAACATAAACTGGAAAAACCAAACCTGAAGCCAAAAACAGAGATGCAGGGAGACATGGAGAGAAAACATAAGATGACGTAGGGAGATTACACAGACAAACCAGCAACTAACAGAGGCAGACACAAGGCTTAAATACACAGAGGGATAACGAGGGAATGAGGCACAGAAGGAGGGCACAGCTGGGAGTAATCAGACATGACGGGACTGGGGAAACGTAAATTGAACACACTGACATCAGACACGGACCTTCAAAGTAAAACAGGAAATGCACACAAGCAAAGACACAGACTCAGAGACACAGGCTTAACACAGAGACCTGACTACACTAGAGGGGATATACAGGCAGGGATGACACAAAACAGAGGGAGCACAGAATAAACACTGGGAAACCAAAACACAAACAGTCATAATTCATTATAAAATCTAAAGTAAAAGTACAAAAACCAAAAACACTGGGTCACCGACCCAGGACCAGGACACAAAGTGAACATCACTGGATCAGAAAATGTGCTTGTAGCAAAAACACTGGACACATTTAAACACAAATGAAGCCTAGATAAAAAGAAGTTCAGCCTAAAATGTTTGTGTTTGCATTTACCATACAGCAGCCTGGTCTGAGCAGTTTATATAAACAATAGTGTCCATGACTTGGGTCCAGACATCCAACAGAAAACATCTTTTCGGACTTGTCCCTGTCAAGGTACAAATTGTTCTTGTGCATAACAGCGAGCTTCATTGGGGTCTGTGAACACAAGCTCTGTGCCGCTGTGTCACCCTGAGTTTGGCAGGATATAAAAGTCCAAATTTAACTCAGAGTTTATCTCGGAGCAGATTCCTAGCTGGGCTGCGCAGCACTTCACTACAGCCTGTGCCAAATCTTGAAAAATCTGAATGCGATTGTCACCATGTTTCAAGTTCTTTGTTTCGAAACTTGACATAGTATTTCTTCCATGGTGTATCAGTAGTGGATCCTTGCAATCAGGTGCCGGGCTGGGATGGTATCTCTTGTGTGTGCTCTGTCCAGAAGCAGCGTCTCATCCACGTCCAATATGTCTTGTAACAGTCGCAACACAAAATCACTCACTCGCTGTTCACTTTCTTTACCTTCTGGTACCTTATGTCCTTCCAAATTGTTTCTGTATTTGTTTGTGTATATGGGGGTGGGAAAGCACGGTTACCCCCCTGGTGGCCCTCCTTGGGTCCTTGTACTCTGGGGCCTCTGGATGTCTGGGGCCTGGATCTCCTCCATACCTGCTTCATGCCCTGGGGGACGGGGCTATGGCTCCCCACACTCCCTAGCAGATCGTTACATGGAGGAACATTTTGAATACAAGCGTGCTGTTCCACACAGGTGTGCACACAGGTGTGCACACAGGTGTACACAGACACAAACTACACCTTTCTTGGCTGCTACCTCAAAGCACATTGTGCGCTGTCAATCTTGCGTGCTGCACAACAACATTTAATATTTAGTATCTACTGTTATCTACTGTTAGCTAGTTTATTGTGATGATGCTGTATTTATTATGTTGCTCTTTTGTGGGTTTTTTTCCCTTCTCCATACAGGTGATCCAGGTGTTTTGTTTGTTTTTCTTTTTTCTTCTTCCCCCTTTCTCACATCTCTTCTCCCCTCCTCTATTTTTCTCTCTCTCCCTCTCTTTCTTTCATTCTTTCTCCCTGTCCGATCCCCCAGTCATGTCTGTCCCATCTGTAACAACCGAAAATCAAATAAAATAAATGCATAATTATAATAAAGGTCAATCAAATGGACCAATATGGCAAGGCCATGATGATCCACTTGGTAAAGTAAATCTGCTTGGCATCTTTCGTGGCCTTCAGACAACAATTCTGACGGCTAAAGACCCAAACGGGACAGGCAAAAGAAAAAAAGAAAAGAAAAGAAAGTCCTTCCAAATCTATACATTTTCCCATCAGTTCTTCCAATTGACCTGATAGTTGTATAACTTTTTTTTCTAGCTCCACCACGGAGTTTGACGTGCTTGCAGTGGAGTCCTCAACATCTTTAAGTTGGGCAATGTGGTTCTTCATCTCCCTTCTTAAAGTGGAGTTGGCCATGTCTTTTTCTGCACAGCAATCTCCCCTTGCAGCGTGTTACAAATGTCCACCTTCATTTGGGTCAGTTTGGGATCCACAGAGGCCATTGCAGTTAGCACTTGTTGGTTGCCTCAGGTGAGCGCCTCATTAGCAGGGCTGGCGCCCGGGCTAGCGTCGTCATTTCCCCCGAGGCTTCACTGAGGCCTTCACTGAGGACCCCGTTAGCTTTGCCTTTGCCTTTTTTGTGGCATTTTTAATAAAAACAGTACTCTGAAGAACTGCTTGGAGTCTAAATATAATTGTTTTATACAGTATTGTCTCACTTTGATGGCTTGTCGAAACTTTAACGAAATAGCTGTAGGAGCCACAAACATTGAATTCATTTAAAGCAAATCCCAAAGGTGAGCCTTTTTTTTACCTGTCCTATATGTTCTAAACACTGTAAATATTTGTGCAGGATAGATTTGCAAATTTGCAGACCATAAAATGAAGAACAGTGCTAGTTCCTTTTCACTTCATATTAGCATACAGCTTCACTATAACGGCACATTTTGCTTCTAAAACCCCATTTCGTTTTTTAACCACAGTTCATTTTTGTTTTATCTCTGGGGCTGAAAGTTCACAGTTGTTCCTACCTGCCTGGTAGAAAGACAGAAAATCATGTGCTGAGAGAAAAAAACAGCAGGGCAGTGAAGACATTCTTGTCCTGCTGGGGCTTTCCAGGAGAAGGAGGTGATTTTTCATCCCTTATCTGAATAAGATCTGTGTAGGTCACCAGAGTGGGATAATATCTTTCTGCTAGCCTCCTAATAACAGTTCTTCTGCTCTTCCTTCTAAAAGGTCATGACTAATACACTCCATCAGCCAGGTTGACACTGTGTAGGCAGAAAGAGGCCATAAAGCAATAGAATATGAAAATCCAAAGTTTTATGAGGAAGGGCTATGGAGTTTACATTGGTTTCAAATGCAGCAGCCAAAAAATGGCATGCCTAATTAAAGCAGGAGCCTCCAATGCTCACCTGCAAAGGTCGGGGTTAACAGCTTCCAAGACGGTAAAGTATGACATGCAACATTTAATATCATGCCAGGTAAGATAGCAAAAAATCTTCCTGTTTAAGGGTCCATGAGCAAGACGTTTTACCTGCTCAAAGGATGATGCTGACATTTTCATGGGAGAAAGCTTTATTTTAACACCACATATCGTACAGTTTTTCTCACCTGTTTTGGCACATTTCTTATATCATTTTTTCCAGTAAAACGCATACATAGTTTCTACATAGAGCCTACTTTATAAAGAAGAAAAGCACTTAATTTTTTTATTGCGAGGAGAAAACATTTCCTTCAGTGGTCACACAACTGTGACTACCATAAAACCAGCTGATAGTTAATATGCAGAGCAGATTTACCCATGAATCTGCTGAAGCGTTGGCAAAGCAAACACTTGCATTCACGTTGGCTTCATTGTGCATGTGCCTGCGGAGTTCTTTGTAGGTGGGTGGTTGAAGAATTTAATTTAATCTATCCAAGAAATTAATTGTATGAGTGGGAATTAATACCTGCTCCAGTGAAATGAAATTATTTGCCCAGGACTGCATTTTTCTTTAACCCGACTTTTGACATAGAAATAATTCTATATGGGAGAAAGTCTATGGTCAGATGAAACCAACAATGAAGCAACTGAGTTGTCTAACCTGTCAGGAGAAGCACATGAAGTGACCGAACCAGTCTCCAGACCTCAGTCAGACAGAAAATCTAGGGAGGGAGCTGAAGCTTGATTTGTCACATGGCAGCCAGGCAATCTAAAGGATTCTGTAAACAGGAGTTTGTCCCTCCTCAAATATGTGCAAACTTAGTGATCAACTACAAAAATCATCTTGTGTATGTTTAGGTAAGCTGTGCTTGAAGAGATAGTCCAACTCCGCCAGGATGACACATCAGTACACGCCATTGTCAGGTTTTCTGTGTCTCGCAGCACAGTCTTGATACCATGGAGGAGATTCCAGGAGACCGGCAGTTACTCTAGGAGAGCTGGCACAGAGTCATAGAAGGTCCTTAGCCCATCAGCAGGAACAGTTTGTGCTCGTTTGTGCAAGGAGGAACAGGATGAGCACTACAAGAGCCATAAAAATGACCTTCAAGAGGGCAACTGGTGTGAATGTCTCTAACCAAACAATCAGAAATAGACTTCATGAAACAGACTTTCACCTGATGGCCCGACATCCTCCAGCATACCCAACGCTCACTGCCTGGCAAAGCTTGTTGCCAGACCAATTGGGATTTCCATAGAACACCAGAACTGACAGGTCCACCACTGGTGCCATGTATATTTAACAAATAAGAGCAGGTTCTCCTTGAGCGAGACTGAAAGGGTCTGAAGAAGCCATGGAGGACATGCTCTCTGTGGCACTGTTCAAGATGACTGTTTGGTGGTGGGTCAGTGATGGTCTGGGGAGGTATATCCATGGAGGGATGCATAGGCCACTACAGGCTAGGAATGGTACCCTCACTGCCATTAGATATTGGGATGAAATCCTTGAGCCCACTCTCAGACCCTAAAATAGTTCAGGACTTCTCTAGGTAGACCACAATGTCAGCTTCATGTGGCAAGAGTATGCAGACAGTTCTTGGAGCATAAAGAAATAGATATCATTGACTGGATCAACACTCACCTGACCTAAATCCTGTAGAACACCTCTGTGACATTACGGTCCGTCGACACTGACAGGTTATAACTCAAACAGTCCGGGTAGTCTAGTCTCTGCGATGCCCTAGTCTAGATCTGGGAGAAGATTTCCCCAAGACAACATCCATCATCTCATTAGGAGCACTGTCAGGCACGCACATAATCCCATGGGGACCATAAAAACTACTGAGTACCATTGCTGCAATTGCTGTTGCTGCAATGAAATTATGATTTTCTTTTCCATCATTTTTTACTTTCCCTTAGAATTCAGCCCTGTGTAGGTTAATGATTTTAATTGCCATCAAACAATGTATAGATTAGATTAGATTAGATTAGCCTTTATTGTCTTCTTTGAGAGAAATTCACCTTGGACAAGTGAGGGAAACGTCATGTAAGATAGCACACACATACAACCACTTATATAGAGTTTCACTAAATTCACTGATGATGGTACTAGAGAAAATATAAAACTCTTTAACTTTAAGGTTTTTTAACTAGTTTTTTTTACCTATACCGTTTTCCCTGGGGCATCAAATCAAAATCAAATTTTACATTTGGGATCTCAGCTTGCCCTCCAGCACTATCAGCAGCAGGAGTGCAGCAACCCCTAAACAGCAACATTTTTACCTCATCAGGTAAAACACAGGCTACATTTTCTTTGCATTGTCCCCACCTGATGATAATGGTATGATGCAATTCCATATTAGATTCTTGATGAATGTGGGTGGTTGTGATTCAGCCTGGTTCTATGTGCTCCTTTTTAACTTTGAGCATCCGCCCCTTCAGACATCGTTGCATGGCCCTGCTGTGGAGGCTAGGCCGTCTGGCGCAGCACTCCATCACTCTCCTTTTTGGTCGAATGGCCCTCACACAACCTGGAGGTGTTTTTGGGGTCATTGTCCTCTTGAAAAATAAATGATGGTCCAACTAAATGCAATCTGGATGGGATGGCATGTTGCTGCAGGATGCTGTGGTAGCCATGTTGCTTCAGTGTGCCTTCAATTTTGAATAAATCCCCAACAGTGTCACCAGCAAAGCACCTGCACACCATCACACCTCCTTCTCCATGTTTTACGTTTGGAATCATGTGTTTAGAGACCATCGTTCACCTTTTCAGAGACACTGGGTGGAACCAAAGATCTCAAGTTTGAACTCATCAGACCAAAGCACAGATTTCGACTGGTCTAATGTCCATTACTTGTTTTTCTTGGCCCAAACAAATCTATTCTGCTTGTTGCTTTTCCTTAGTTGTGGTTTCTTAGCATCTATTTGAACATGAAGGCCTGATGTGACTCCTGGTCTTCCTTTTCTGGGGCGGTCCTCATGTCAGACAGCTTCATCGTAGGTCTTGATGGTTTCTGTGACTGCACTTGGGGACACATTCAAGGATTTAGCAGTTTTCCGACTGACTGACCTTCAGCTCTTAAAGTAATGATGGGCTGTTGTTTCTCTTTAATTAGCTGATTGGTTCTTGCAATAATATGAATTCTAACAGTTGTCAAATAGGACTGCCAGCTGTGCACCAACCTGACTATAGCATGATAAACTGGTTGCATCTTTGAATGTATAATTGGAGCCAGATGTTTACTTACAATCATCGTGGTCATAAATGTCACGATAACATGGAGATCCGTATGCTATGTCTTCCTGATAAAAACAAAAGTTATTCTATGAGGCAGTAAAATTAGATTAAAAAAAAAAAACAGTGATAACTAAATTAAATGCTTGCCCGTTAAACGGTTTGTATTTTCTGAAAATATTTCGCAGAAAAACTGACACAAAATGAAGGAAGACCATCAGCAAACAGCTACATTCACCTTTTCCCACAAGGGAAATATAAGCATTTCAAGCCAGTTTAGTTCTGGCCTCACAAAGCATTTAGAATACGCCCTGTTATCAGGTTAGTTGAGGATGTGTTAAAGGACACCACACCAGATAATCAGTGGGACTCTACATCCTCCTCTTTCTTTCCAGACAGCAACAGACGCCTGTTATTGTCTTCAGGCAGCCCAACACCACATCCTTAGTTTCTCATAAATTACTGTGCAAACATCAGTTGTGTCAGGAGGCAGATCCTATCAGAGAACTGACTTCTGTACAGGTGATGACATGACGCTAAATACTCATCATGACCCCAGTTTGTGACTGTGGTTCACAATTAGACACACCCATCTTCACAAAACTCAAATGTATTCACACACAGGAAACAACAGTCATCCAACAATGATTCTTTTCTTTAACAGTTCCTTAACTTAAATATAGTCCATGGCTCGTGTTTGATTCAATTCAGTCCCCCCAAAAAAGAAAAAAAGTAACAGTCAGCGTTCTATCACTCACAGGTCAGCTCCAGGGAAACAAAACGAAAAACAACATAGGAAGAAAACTCCACTCCGCGTTTTCCACTCCAACAAAGGGAATCCCAAACAGCTGTGCTCAGCAGCACAAAAAGTTCAGCCTACAGCAGCAACCTCACAAACAACCAGAAGAGTGGACTCACAGTACTGGTGCTGTTCAGGCACCTCGATCCACTGAGAAATCCTCCTTTTTGAGAGCGACATGATCCCCCCGTTGCTTTCCACTGGTGCTTTTATTTTGAAACTGACAGTGGGGCGTTCTAACCAGAAACACTGGGCTGGTCTGTGTTAGAGGACTTCCACTCCAAACTGAATTGGGGGTGTGGCAGTGAGTTTTGTTGTTGTAAAGACTCACCAGCACACTCACTTCACCAGATTCCCCTTGTTTCTTTTTGATTGGGTGTGGTGCTTGCACTCACCTGTCACACATTATATAAGGACCGCACTCACCTACAGCTCACTCTTTCTTCACTCCCACATACGGCAGCAGCTGAGGTAAGTTTTTTCTTGGGTCTCCTGAGTTCATGTATTATATTAAGTTAATGAGTGACTTAAATCACACCTTGTTTCGTTTCAGAGTTAGCAGTCCATGTGTGTCCTTCAGTACTGATTATTCCAATAAAACAAGAAACCTGTAAGTGATGACTGTTTATCATTGTGACTGGATGAGCCCACAATGGTAACAAGTTCTCGCTTCTTCTGAACCTCAACCTCCTTAACATGGTCCTTCAAGCCGGAGTGGTGTTATTGTCATGATTCACAGCAGCCATTAAGGTTTGAGACGTTCCAGTCGTGACAGTCGACCTCCTGCTTACCTGCAACAGTATGAGGTTCAGTATCCTGGAGCTAGAAGTGCAAATGTGAGACAGTCAAACTGAATGCCAGCATATTGACACAGACACACATGGGCTGCAGGGTCCTGATGGAGAGGCAGAAAGCTAACCAGAGACATGTCCTGCTCCTTGACCTACTAACCAAGATGAGGTTATGAGGGAACTCCTGATGTCGATGAGGGAGATTAAGCAATTCATGATTCATTTATCTCCTCCGCATTCTTGCAGTTCCTCCAGATCTTCAATTAGCACAGTCTCATCTGATGAATTAAATCCTCTGTATGCAGTTTATGAACCATTCCTCAAACACATCAGCAACATGAGCAGCTCCGAGTGATTGATCCAGCAACCTGTCAATCACCTGCTCAGCCCCCACAGGTTAGCCGTCGTTCTGGTACAGTTCCTGCTGCCAGCACTCCTACACCGCATTCATCAATATTAGATGCTGCAGTTCTTTTAAGTGGTTTGCCTGGACCAGTCCTTCCTACACAAGATGAGACTCCCTTTAATGTCCTTGCCACACCACTGCAGGGTCCCCACCAGATTTCATGTGTTCACCCTGCTACTCCTCCAATTGAAGACCCTGCTCCGCCACTCATTTGCATTCCTGAACAAAGGCAGCGCCCTCCTTTAAAGCTACAACCAGCTAGATCTGATGGTTTGCATGAACAGAAACGTTTGGTACCTATTACTGCTAGCTCTAGTCACCCTTTTAGTACTAGAACACATGTATACAAGCTTGAGGGTCCTTCTTTCTCAGACCTTATAAGAGAAAATGAAATGCAGTATAGGATTTTACGAATGGCCCTTACAAATCTTCTTGACCCTCATGAGCCAGAGCACTAAAAATATCATGTCCTTCTTGATCACCTGAAAGTAGACCAAGCTAAATGATTAGCTGTTCTCCTGACCCATACACTAAAGCCATCAAAGTCCTTGATGAACGTTATGGGCAACCAACACAACTAGCATTAAAAGAGCTAAGGAGTGCCCTCCTTATCAGAGCAGGTGATGGTCAGGCTCTTGATAACGCTCTCTGGTAGCGGATCCAAGCTTGAAGGACAAAGACCACCCGCAGGGGCGAGAGGAGAATATTTTACCAGTCAAAGGTTTGGACCCACCTTCTCATTCAGTGCTTCTTTATTTTTACTACCGTCTACATTGTAGATACATACTGAAGGCATGAAATAAATGAAACCAGATATATGAAATTATGTAGCAAAGAAAACTAATAACTCTAAATATGGATTCCTGAAAGTAGCCACCCTTTGCTTTGCTGAGGGTGCTGCAAACCCTCGGCCTTCTCGTATTGAGCTTCATGATGTAGTCACCTGATGATGATTTTGACTTCACAGGTGTGCCTTGTCAGGGTTCATTTGTGTAATTGCATGGCTACCACAGCATCTTGCAGAGACATGCCATCCCCTCCAGATTGCATTTAGTTAGACCATCACTTATTTTTCAACAGGACAATGACCGCAAACACACCTCCAGGCTGTGTGAGAGCTATTTGACCAAGGAGAGTGACAGTGCTGCACCAGATGGCCTGGCCTCAACAGTCACCTGACCTACGCAGAGTGAAGGCAAAAGGACCAACAAGTGCTCAGCATCTCTGGGAACTCCATCAAGACTGTTGGAAACCATTTCAGATGACGACGTCATGAAGCTCATGGAGAGAATGCCAAGAGTGTGCAAAGCAGTAATCAAAGCAAAGGGATGATATTTGGAAGAATCTAAAATATGAAATGTGTTATTTCACACTTTTTGTTTACTACATAATTTCATATGTTCATTCATAGTTTTGATGACTTCAGAGAGAATCATAACTTCAGACTAAAAAAGACTAAAAGACTGAGTTGCTCCTGAGGATTTTATTAGTGTTGCGTTTCTTCCATCAGAGGTAACTGTACGGAACGAACGTCTTGTAAAGTGCCCCATTGGACTAATTAGAATATCAAACATGTCTCCTAATCTCCATCATGTTTTAATTGGCCGGTTCATTTTCTCGTCTCACCTCAGGAACACGTATACTGAGAAACAAAAACAAATCCAGTTAATGAGCAGACACTGAACTACAGACTGCTGCTAAATTTACATGTTGTTAGAATATCTTCAGTGTTAAAGATCAAATGTTCTGTAACAGGATTACATGTATTAAAGTATTAATATATAAATCTACAGAAAACAAAACAATAGAATATAAAAAATATATACAGGGGAGGTGAATGGTTTTTTTAAAGTTCTTTCAATTATTATCACTTATTTATCAACCAAGCAACCCACAACAATTCAATTCAATTTTATTTATATAGCGCCAAATCACAACAAAAGTCGCCTCAAGGCGCTTCATGATACAGAGAAAAACCCAACAATCATATGACCCCCTATGAGCAAGCACTTTGGTGACAGTGGGAAGGAAAAACCCCCTTTTAACAGGAAGAAACCTCCAGCAGAACCAGGCTCAGGGAGGGGCGGGGCCATCTGCTGCGACCGGTTGGGGTGAGAGAAGGAAGACAGGATAAAGACATGCTGTGGAAGAGAGACAGAGGTTAATAACAGATATGATTCAATGCAGAGAGGTCTGTTAACACATAGTGAGTGAGAAAGGTGACTGGAAAGGAAAAACTCAATGCATCATGGGAATCCCCGGCAGCCTACGTCTATTGCAGCATAACTAAGGGAGGATTGAGGGTCACCTGGTCCAGCCCTAACTATATGCTTTAGCAAAAAGGAAAGTTTCAAGCCTAATCTTGAAAGTAGAGATAGTGTCTGTCTCCTGAATGCAAACTGGAAGACTGGAATACCCAACACTATTGGCTATTTTACCTTTGTTACTCACAACATCATTACAGCTTCTACATTCATCACATGCACTCGGTGTTGCCAACCTAGCGACTTTGTCACTATATTTAGCGACTTTTCAGACCCCCTTATTGATTTTTGTTTCTAAAAAAGAGACTAGCGACAAATCTGGCAACTTTTTCTGATGTTATTGGAGACATTTTGTTCACGTCAACGCACGTATCGCTCTTATTCTCAACAAGCAGCGGGTGCTGCTGTGGGCACCTCGCGGTCACAGGCGGCAGGTAGTCCTCACGCGGCAGTCGCTCCCAGCTGATGTCAGAGTGGGAGATATTCACCCCTACACTACAAACTGCAAATGAATCGCAAGCACAGGAGCTGAAAATATTTAGAAGAGCCAGTCAGACTGCAGGCTGCTGCATATGCAGACCACTAAAGCTCTTCTCAGGCAATCCTAACAAGAAAGCATTGCAGTAATCCAACATAGATCTTCACTGCTAAGACAAACAGGCCTGTCAGCTCAACTGGCCTTTAAAGCTGCACTTCAGCAAAGATGGCAAATCTGCAGAAAGCCAGTGTGTGAAGCTCACGCAGGTGTGAACGTGTGAACACGTTATACAAATATTTTGCTTCAGAATAGATTTCTTCCTGATGCTGTTCATATTTTGTATGTGAGAGAAAGAAAGCAGAAAAAAGAGAAATAGCTTTTTACACGCTAACTCCCTGTTCTAATTAATACAGATGGGCTCTCATCGGCTCCACTTGCATGTCTGTTGGAGGACAGTTTGATATCAGCAGGTTTGGCTCTGTGGACACTTAAGGACCTAATCATTACCTCTTTAGTAGCTATCTATCACCAGGCTAGTACTACTAATCTCCCTGTGTCTGTACATGATGAATGTTTTGCCACGTCTTACGCCCGCTCGCTCGATCATACAGATTATCAGAAAGGGAAGTGAAAGCATATCTCATAATTATGATCCATACAGACAAATTAATACAGAGGATTTTGATGCTCTGCCTCTCTGATGACATTCATAGGCACTGGTCCCTGTAAAGATCCTGTTGGTAGTAATAAATGAGTTGTGGCAACGGGCTGAAAGATGAGAGGTATTCAGCTGGGAAACTGAGGCTGTCGGAGCACGGGTTGTGAGCCAACAGAAACACCAAATACATCATTACATCAGTGTTGAGTTTTTGGGAGAGAAGCCTAGCTTGTGCTATTAAGCCTAACCTAATCTTGACAGAAGCTCTTCTGATGACAACTGAAACAAAAGCCTCTAAAATGGCAGAAATGTATTCCTCTAGTACAGAAGCTTGGGTGATAGAGTAATGGGAAACAAGCCAAACGAGCCCCCTCCTGAGTGTAAGCCATTATGCCAGTTTGCTAATGTCCCTCCAGGTCAATCATTGTTGATTCCGGGACTCTCTCTCTCACCTGGATCAGGGTGAGAGGGAGTGTAATCCTTGGCCTTTTCATTGGTCTATGATGGTTCTGGAGCTCAGCAGCTAATAGGACATTATCAGCTCCCTGGCTGGCTGTACAGCTGATTAATGTCAGAGGAGATGACACAGGGCCCAGCTGGGGCCTGATAAAAGGGCGTTGGGATTGGAGAGGGCAGGATGATGAACGAGCTACAGAGTCTACACCCGTGTCTCATTAGCGTTCCTCTGCTCTTTGGCATTGAGCTAATGTAGCGCATCGGTACTGTGGCCAGAGTGGCCAGCTTAGGGGAGGAATGTTTGAAGCTCTGAAGAGCAAGGAGAGCTGAAGGAGGAAGTTAACGTCAGGGGGAGGGACAGGGGGATCAGGGGTGTAGTGACCTGTCTGACAGCAAGAGCTAATTTTCTCTCTCCCTCACAAACACACACACACACACACACACACACACACACACACACACACACACACACACACACACACACAGTCTACCCCCACCCACCCTACATTCTGCCCTCGTTACTGTGTGTTACATAATACCTTGACCAGACATTCCTCCCCTAAGCTTTTTTCCCGTTGTGTTGGATGCTGTAACACACTTTACTATATATATGTCAATCACATTATTTGGAGCACTAATGTAATTATGGTACAATTTTCTTCTGGGAACCTTTTATTTCTATCTTAAAGACCTTGAAAGTATCAGATTATCCCAACAGAACAGTAGTTGTGAGTTTCCAAAAGTAAAATCAGAGGCCAAGGTTTCAGCTATGAAGTTTCTCTGTGGTGGCAGTTCCCAGTTTCTGAAGACAGACACTGTCTCTACTTTTAAGTCTTTAAAGTTTCCTTTTTGATAGACTCTATTAGAAACTGTTGAGGACAGTCTGGAACTTGGAAGCCCAAAGTATTCAAATGACTTCTAAATTCCAGGAATCCCAGTCCCATTAATCCCATGGCCACCCTGCACATGTCTGTATTGTTTTCATTCATTGCGCTTACCTCCGTGCCCTACCTTGAGCCAACCAATTAGACCACTCACATTTCTTATGGGCCAGAGTCAGGATGGAAGATGCCAGAGATGCCAGGCAGTCAGACTAACGTGTGGATCGCATTCTGGCCCAAGCTCTGCCTTATTTATTCCGCAGGGAGGCTCCCAATCTACTTCTGATGTTACAAAAGTAGACTGGGAGGCAAAGGTTTCAGCTATGAGCACTGTGGTGCCAGTTCCCAGTTTGAATTCTAGGCACCGCATGAATTTTCATTATTGTTTGTATTGTGGCTGACAGAAGCCTTGATCCATGGACATGGTCTGAGCTGCATTCTGCTTGGCCTTTCAGTACCCATCGGCTGCCTCAGACCCATGAGCTAACCGAGCCTGATAGGACTCCTCCTTCAGCCTGATGGCTCCCTTCACCTCCATAGTCTACCATCTGCTTTGGGTGTTACCACCACAACAGGCACCAACCACCTTGAGCTTAGTGCACAAATACTTTCCTTCCCAAGGACCTTGTAAATAGAGACTGTGAGCTTGTCCCTGCTTGAAGATTTTGTAAATAGTTTTCTTTTCACGAGCACTGTCTTCTTAGTCCCGTGTTGCTTGCTTCATTCATTATGACAGAACGCTCAGCCACAAATGGACTAAACGGACTCAGATGTGAGTTTGTCACTTGCTGACCTTGCAGAAAGTCCAGCTGGAAAATCACAAAGCCACGCTACGTCAGCTGTTCGGACAGTGGACTCTTTTCATCCAGTGGCATTACTGAAAGGTACATTAAACACCTTGAAACTCTGTTTTGTGAGGTGCTTCTGCACCGTCCTTGTCTCCATCTCAGCCTGTAAGTGTTGCACACTTTGTGACAGATTATTCTGTGGATTTTTGGATATTGGCTGTGGAGGCAGAGTGAAAAGAATGAGCCTTATTATTCTCCTTATTATTATCTGATGACATGAGAAGTGAATTGGCTACAAAGGGATTGCCTCTGAACTGAGTATAGTTCTTGAGCAGTTACCTGAGTTGTAAAACTGTTTTAACAGTAGGTTTTTGAAGCCACGTCTAAGTCATCCAGAGTTAAAGAAACACAAACTGACTGCAAAAGAAATACAATAGCTGCCATCAAGATTGCCTCAGATCTGCTTCCCCTCCAGGTACCGCTCTCACCTCAGAACTTGATCCACTTGATCTGTCTACAGAGCCTCCTACTTACCACAATCTAGCCACAGTTTTTCGTAAGGACCTGGCTTTATCGCTTTCCTAACACTGACCATATGACAGCACGATCAACCTCCTCCCAGGAGCTCCTCTTCCCACTAGCTCGTTGTGTAGCCTAACTAAACTAGAACATTATTGACTCTCTGTCATTACCTGTCCATCTTCCTCCCCTCTAGAAGTTGGTTTCTTCTTTGTGGATAAGAAGGATAAAACCTTATGACCATGTATTAACTTTTGTGGTTTGACTGATATAACTCTTAAGAACAACATGTTTGGATCAAAGAAACGGATGAATGGAAAACTGCATTCAATACTCACTTTAGTCATTTCGACCATCTGATTATACCCTTTGGTCTCACCAACGCACCTGTTGTGAGAAATTATCTCAACAGGTTTGTGTTTGTCTGTCTAGATGACATCCTGATTCTTTTCCAGCTCTCCTTCTGAACAGGAGCCTCACGTCCATCTGATGTTTCAGGGTCTGTTTGTAAAAATTATTCATCAAAGGTGAGAAGGTTGAGATCCACACCGACTCCGGCCTGCTTCACTGGTTTTGACAGACATGTTTTCTCTGTATTGTTGTTCGGTCTTTACCTTAAACTATAAGGCGAGTTGAAGTGACTGTTGTGATTTGGTTTGTAGAAATAAACCTAAATTGGACTGAATTATATGAGATATTATCAGTATGTGTCTAATTTAAAACTAGTCTTTTTGTAGGCTTCACTGCAGATATGGTTACATGTTCTCTGCATTTGAAACCTTAAATGTAACAAGAAACGCACTAAATTAACACAACATTGTTTTTGTTTTCCTCGTGTGATGGTTAACAAGTTTTATACATTTGTTCTACAAGTGAACTGCTCATGTCTCCTTTTAATGTCAGCAAATCACAGTCAGTTTCGGTCTTACCTGCCCGACAAGCACCACAGACAGTTTGTGATTTTGTGCCTGACAAAAGACTAAAATGCAACTGTAACAGTCTGGAAATGGACAGTTACACAGATCTGAGCCTGCATTTAAGAATGCTGGACAATGCTAATGCACATCTCTCAGAAAATAATTGTCACCAACCATAATTTTCAGAATGGTTTAAAAACATTTTTCATGTGCTGCTGTTTGCAAGCGAGTTTATATGTCACACATGTTTGTGGCACACGTGTGATACAGCTCCTATATATATCCATTATTTCTTGCCTCCAGTTAATTGGAGCACAACCTCACCTAATGCTACTCCTCCCCCACCTTTTCCTCACACTCATTGACACTTAATTATATTATTTCAAAGGGTGTTATTGCGTTGTGACTGAGGGGGAAATACGACACCAAAAGTGAAGAAGGGGGGCATTGTTCCAGGCTAAACCCCTGACCTGGCACACATCAGAGGGTCACAGAGCCAAAAATGACAGTTTGAAAACACACTGTGCCAACGGTGAAAAGCTACCTAAAAAATACTTAGACATTTAAATAAGGACAAGGTGCTCCATCTGCATTTGGTCCTAGGGCAACACACACTCATTGCCACCCTCTGTCACAACATCAATAGGACACACAAATGGAAACAGGAAAAGGAGCAAATGCTCATCAGCAGGTATAGTTTATTATGAGGGATACCTGCCAAAGAAGTCCAATTTTGCATTTAGGACATTTGCATTTGCATACAGATGGAAATTAGCCCTTGGCTATAATCTGGTATGTTTACATTCATGTAATTTTTTTTTACATTTATGTTCATTAACATGCACTGTCCTAAATAAATAAATAAATAAACATTTATGTGTTTACATACTTCTGTTGTACCGTACAGATTGCATCGTTAGTGCTATTATGCATTAGAGATAGTGAGATATTCTTATTATTACCACTATGCAGGCTAGCATTTTATTGCAGGGCTAACATAGAGATACAGTCATATTCACACCTGCAGGTTTGTAGAATCAACAATGAAAGTAACAGTGCATATCTGTAATGACTTCATGAACTTCTTTACAAATAAAATTTTAATCATTAGAGAAAAAATTACCAGTAATCATCCCACAGATGTAATATTATCTACAGCTACTCTTAGTACCATTGATTTTAAGTTAGACTCTTTTTCTCCAATTGATCTTTCTGAGTTAACTTCAATAATTACTTCCTCCAAACCATCAACGTGTCTTTTAGACCCCATTCCTACAAAACTGCTCAAAGAAGTCCTGCCATTAACCCTTTAAGACCTAATATAGAACCAAGTCCGCCAGAGCTTATATTATATTTTTACATGCTGTAGTGCCATTTTTGGGAGCATTCCAAGTTGCTATACATCAATACAACCATTATAGCCCAAATTTTAATAATATGTCTGCATTAAGTGCATAGTAATTACATAAATTGCAAAAAGGTGCAATAAACTACAAAAAAATTGAAAATCAATTTTGTTTTTTTTAACATATATTTCAGTTAGAGAAATTTAAGAGGCTTATGCCTCAAAACTGTAAATACAAAAAAGTTGCACAAAATAGTTTCCCACCACAGGAAATTTATTTTGAGTATCGTCATAGTTTTATTTTTGAAATACACCAATTTTTATTTACTACAGGAAAAACGAACCTAAATATCATAATGCAAATTTGCAAAAAAACAGCATATGCATCAAAATAAACTATTTCCAGCAGTGCAATATGACTTCTAAGGATCCCAGAAACAATACAGAAAGTCATAAAGTCAAACATAACTTTTAAAAACACCAGTATAGGCTGATTGGGCCCTGAAGGTAAAAAACTACATTTCCGAGAAAATGACGTCACTTCCGGTTTTGGGCAGGTAATGGCGGACATAGTTTTCGCTGATGATCTATTCCAACATAGGAAGTGTTACAAACAGCTGATCGGATCGGTAAAGCGTGTTTCTGGAATATTGTGTTTTTATTGCTGCAAGTGGTTTTTATGCAATTTTTGCAAAGCTATATGTGGAAGGAAACTGTGACCGAGGACAAGCTGATGGCATAAGATGTACAACTCCTCCGGTTTCATATGCAACAAAAAATATTGCGCTAGCTTACGTGGTTGCACTTCTGCCAGGATTTAAAAATAGTTACGCAAAACAGAGTGTGCCCGCTCTGACCGGCTTTAAAGGGTTAATTAATTCTTCGATCTTAAATATGATCAACCTATCTCTAATGATCAGCTATGTACCACAGGCCTTCAAGCTGGCTGTAGTCAAACCTTTACTCAAAAAGCATCTCTAGACCCAGCAGTCTTAGCTAATTATAGGCCAATCTCCAACCTTCCTTTCATATCAAACATCCTTGAAAGAGTAGTTGTCAAACAGCTAACAGATCATCTGCAGAGGAATGGTTTATTTGAAGAGTTTCAGTCAGGTTTCAGAGCTCATCACAGCACAGAAACAGCTTTAGTGAAGGTTACAAATGATCTTCTTATGGCCTCTGACAGTGGACTCATCTCTGTGCTTGTCCTGCTAGACCTCAGTGCAGCGTTCGATACTGTCGACCATAATATCCTATTAGAGCGATTAGAACATGCTGTAGGTATTACAGGTACTGTGCTGCAGTGGTTTGTATCATATCTATCTAATAGACTCCAGTTTGTGCATGTAAATGGAGAGTCCTCTTCACACACTGAGGTTAATTATGGAGTTCCACAGGGTTCAGTGCTAGGACCAATTCTGTTCACATTATACATGCTTCCCTTAGGCAGCATCATTAGAAGACATAGCATACATTTACACTGCTATGCAGATGCACCCAGCTCTATCTGTCCATGAAGCCAGATAACACACACCAATGAGTTAAACTGCAGGAATGTCTTAAAGACATAAAGACCTGGATGGCCGCTAACTTTCTGCTTCTTAATTCAGATCAAACTGAGGTTATTGTACTCGGCCCTGAAAAGCTTAGAAATATGGTATCTAACCAGATTCTTACTCTGGATGGCATTACCTTGGCCTCCAGTAACGCTGTGAGGAACCTTGGAGTCATTTTTGACCAGGACATGTCTTTCAACGCACATATTAAACAAATATGTAAGACTGCTTTCTTCCATTTGCGCAACATCTCTAAAATTAGAAATATCCTGTCTCAGAGTGACGCTGAAAAACTAGTTCATGTATTTATTACTTCTAGGCTGGACGACTGTAATTCATTATTATCAGGATGTCCAAAAAACTCCCTGAAAAGCCTTCAGCTAATCCAAAATGCTGCAGCAAGAGTCCTGACAGGGACTAGAAAGAGAGAGCAGATTTCTCCTGTTTTGGCTTCCTGTTAAATCCAGAATTCAAAATCCTGCTCCTCACATACAAGGTCTTAAATAATCAGGCCCCATCTTATCTTAATGACCTTGTAGTACCATATCACCCTATTAGAGCACTTCGCTCTCGCTCTGCAGGCCTACTTGTTGTTCCTAGAGTATTTAAAAGTAGAATGGGAGGCAGAGCCTTCAGTTTTCAGGCCCCTCTTCTGTGGAATCAGCTTCCAGTTTGGATTCGGGAGACAGACACTATCTCTACTTTCAAGATTAGGCTTCAAACTTTCCTTTTTGCTAAAGCATATAGTTAGGGCTGGACCAGGTGACCCTCAATCCTCCCTTAGTTATGCTGCAATAGACGTAGGCTGCCGGGGGATTCCCATGATGCATTGAGTTTTTCCTTTCCAGTCACCTTTCTCACTCACTATGTATTAACAGACCTCTCTGCATTGAATCATATCTGTTATTAACCTCTGTCTCTCTTCCACAGCATGTCTTTATCCTGTCTTCCTTCTCTCACCCCAACCAATCACAGCAGATGGCCCCGCCCCTCCCTGAGCCTGGTTCTGCTGGAGGTTTCTTCCTGTTAAAAGGGGTTTTTTCCTTCCCACTGTCACCAAAGTGCTGCTCATAGGGGGTCATATGATTGTTGGGCTTTTTCTCTGTATGTATTATTGTAGGGTCTACCTCACAATATAAACAACTGTTGTTGTGATTTGGCGCTATATAAATAAAATTGAATTCAATTGAATTGAATATCTTTGGATTGCAGGAGGAAACCAACCAACACAAGTACAAGAAGAACACGTCAACTCCACACAGAAAAGCCCTGGCCCTATTATTATGCATCTATTCTCTTCTTTGTCAGATTCGCAGGGCTGGAACCTGTCCCAGCTACCGTAGAGTGAGAGGTGGTGTACACCCTGGAGTCATTATCTGGAATATCCTATTAAATGACCATAATATGATAAAGAATTTCTCTATATACCTCTAACATACCTATATATTCATTCCATATATCTGTAGCGCAGTGACTGTGATCCTGTGCTTTTACTTGTTGCAAAGTCTTTGAAGATGGCGGGAGTTCTGAATTGATCAGTGCATCAGCAGATGCAACATGAAGTGGTCATTGCCACAGCAACATACATTCACAGCACCCACAAAGTCTTTTGAAAAAACAACAACTAAGAAGAAATAAACACTGGTTGTATGCGTCTGTTAGAAGGCTAAATGTGCAGCTCTGTTTCCCTCCTGTAGCTCACCACTGTGGGTGGCAGCAGGGCAGCACAGTTGTTTAGGGATATATGGCCCCATGGGAGTGAGGGGTGTCAAAGGTTTATTAAAGAACCAGTAAGTAGTTCAAAATACAACCTGCTTAAAGCCTTGACCCACTGACCTCTCTCTCTCCCCATCCCCCTCCTGCCCTACACATGCATGTACAGAGCACTAGCACATGTTCAAATGCAATGTTGATGGGATCTGGGCATAGATCACCCCAGCTTTGTACTGCAGTTGTTCCCATTTATAACTCCATATATATTTGTGTATGTAGAGGTACATTAAGTTTTCCCATCTATATTTGTCTTGTTTGGATCTTAAATTCACAGTATAGGAGCAAAGAGTAGTCACAGCTGTCACTGTTAATGTGTAAAAGTATAATTTTATAACAAATATATGTAAGGTATAAATTAGCCACCTCATCCACACAGCTTGAATTAAAAGAATAAATTTAGTATAAAGAACTCGGACATTTTTCGTAATATTCTGTGATTCTAATTAAGTTGTACATTTGCATAAATCATTCATAAATGGATGGTGACCTCGTTACACATTTATGACTTAAATTTCAGAAACAGTTACAGGACAGGAGCAAATTGTAAGATGCTCAAAAAACAACAGCGAGTGATGAAAAGAAAGCAAAATGTCTCTTATTATTATTATTATTATTGTTGTTGTTGTTGTTGTTATTGTTGTTATTATTATTATGCAACCACCAAACATTATCAAAAATGCAGCTGATCCACCAACTATGCCATTGTTCTATCTTGAAAAATATACGTTATGGCCATAACACCCTGAGCATGATAATGTCTGTCTTGCAAATTTAAAGGAACGGATGCAGTCTCACAAAATCCATCTCATTAAAATAAATTACATAAAATGAAAACAAACAAAATAAACCCCTCAACTTTGACTATACACACGTATGCACCTACTGTTATCTCAGGTCAGAAGCCTTCAGTGTGGCCAAGAATCAACTTTTGGTTTGAACTATTTTAAATGAAAGCTCTTTAAATGTACAATTTATTATCCGCCTGCATGCAACATAAATCCAATATCATATTTAATAGAAATGAGTGTGCAGTATCACATGTGACCCTGCTGTATCACATGTCTGCCATTGAGTCGTATCAGCAAGGTTGAGCACCAGTTCTATTGTGGATCTCTGAATCTGTACTCGCCACCTCCGCCTCAAATACAAACCAACGTTCCCATCCTAATGCCACCAAAAGGTGGGGGGTGGCAACAGTTACTCAATGTCATACTGAAAAGCACTCTGAAGCAGTGATGTCTAGACACGTCCTTTCCCATGAAAGATTTGGAGGCCTCATCCCTCACGCTCATCCTCTCCTCCCTTTGTCTTGGGCCTGTATTCCTCTGTCTTCCCTGCTGGCACAGGACAATTACCAGCCAGCACTACTTCCTAAACGTGTCATCGGGGGCAAGCGATTCCCCGTCAGGCTCCAGCAGCCAGGGTCCGAGGGTGGGACCCCCATGATCGGCCATGCAGACCCATAGCACAAGCGTAGCTGGCTGCTTCCCAAGCCATGACGGATGCAGGTGTCAATCACAGTCAGAAGGAGGACAGTGAGGAAAAATCCTGGGCTGAATATTTATCTGGGAAGACCATGAACAGCAGTCATGTTATAACTACATTTTGTGTTCGGGTGATGAAAATGAAATGAAAAATCCTACAATAAAAGGCAGTATAATATATTTTGATCTCGATTAGAAATCTTTCTAATGAGAGCAACATATACACCATAAATGTAAAGCGCACAGCATCTGCCATCTCATCTTTTTTTTCCTCCCAAATTGGATCCTGTGTTCAATCTTTTGTGCCTCCTCCCTTGGCTTATCAGTAGCTAATGACTACATAGGGACACCAGTGAGGGGGAGGTCCAATAGTGTGTCTAGGTCTTTTCATGCCAGAGGGGCCTCGGGCACAAAAGGCTGTCTACAAAAGACCCCTCTTATTCTCTCATTATTGACACCCTTAATTGTTTTTTGCTGTCTGATAAAAGCCCTCATAGCCTAGCCGTATCAGCAATAACCTTCTGTTTCAGCTGTATGGGGTGGATTCAGGGGGCGGATGCTGTCGCCTACTGTGGTTCTGAGCCTTATCCCACTGCTGGGGGACTGAAATAAATGTCGAACTATTAACAAGGATTTTGAACTGTTCCCTGCGCCACTTTCAAAAGGTTGAATTCGTTTGTATTCAGTGCACAAGCACATTGGAATAGTCGAAACCTCCAGAGGTGGTCAGGAAATCCCATTTCCATATTGTTTATTAACAGCTTTGTGTGTTTGCCAGCACTGCCATTCAAATTCCAGCGGCCGGCAATATTTTGTCTTATTAATTACATCTGGGGGTGTAAATACAAATCTCCTGAAACATCAAGCGTAGTCTTGAAAATGCACTGCTTTATTATGAGAAAAAACCTGAGCCGTAATTAAATGGCACACTTTTATTAGTGCTGTGTGTCACAACAGCCTGGGTTCTTGTCAGCAGTGAATGGCTGATGTGGGTAGTTATTCCAGTCAAAAAAACCTGTCTAATCCCATTTCAACTTAAGTAATTAGTGCTCTTGTCATTAGTTTGGCACAAATTGCCCACTTACCCCATCTTATAAATATTTCACACATACTCCTTATGAACTGTTAGGACATTGAAAGGATTTTGCCTGAAAGGAAATTAATAAGTTGTTTATGAGGAATGTTAATCAGTCATCTTTTTGAATTCATAACTTGGCAGTTGTGTATTCCTAATTATCAAGATCAGCAGCCAAGAAAAACAGTCCTGCTCAAACTTTTAGCCACTATAAAATAAAGCAATTGGCCAAGTTTTCTTTTGTTAAAGGCTTTCTGATCACACTATGCTGCCTTATTCTACGTGGTGTCTTAAAGTATAACACAAATGACACAGATGGAAAGTAGCAATTTACATTAAGTCACATATCTGTAAATTTACTTTATTCATGGAATCTATCATTGCACTTTTAAGTAAGCTTTGTCTGGAACACTGTCGCACAGTGACTAATAAAAAAAGAAGAAGACAGTGAATGACAGCCCTGCACTGGACATTACTGCAGTGGGTGACAGGCAGCAGAACAAAGTAGTGCTAAAATTACCAGAAAGATGGAAACCGTAAACTCTAGCACAAGTGATGCAAACACAGCTGAAAGCAAAGCTGCGAATAAAAGCTCGCAAAGCACTGCAGAACAGGATTAGAATTAAAATGTGAGCCTGGTCAGTTTTATGACATCCAACAGACTTTAGAGAGTACGTTTATGTTGTTATGTTGTAAGTAATTTGTTAAAGGATAATTTATTGAACATATAGTAAAAGATGTTTAATATGTTAGGTGGAATTGAGAACTGCAGTTGCAGTCTATTTAGGACTTCGTCCTGCCTGAGCTTAATCAGCATATATTTAACATGTTGATGACAGTTTTTATACTTTATAAATGATGGATTAACTATTTTGTGCTATCCTGCTTGTTTTCTGTTGCTCTTGCTTTTCTTTCTCTCTTTTCTCTTGCTGTATGTGTTGTTGGCATGTTCTTTACTTTTTCCAGTTGCAGTCTATTTAGGTGTAAAAAACAGATACATTTACACATCAGCTGACTATTTGCTCTGTGAAAGTGGCTTCGCTGTGTAACGTGCGAAACATGAAAGTATAGTTTCCACTGTTTTTGATAGCCTTGCTCATATTTTCAGCATTTCTGTATAACAGTAGTGGTGTGATTGTCTGGGGCTGATTTGCTGCTTTAGGACCTGTATGGCTAATGTATGGCTCAGTTCATGGATTAAAGTGCAAGTGCACTTGGGATATGAAAGCAAGGCAATGATTCAAAAGTCACCAGCAAGTGTGTGAAAGACTTAACTCCAGTTAAGATGCTTTGGCGTGATTAAACAGTCCATTTATGGCATTCATGCTCAAAAACCCTCCAGTGTGGCTAAATCTGCAAACCTTCAGCAAAGAAAAGTTAGCCCAAATTCCTCCCCAGGGATATGAAAGACTCATTATCTGTCACCACAAACAAAGTACACTGTAAAATTTATTATTCTTTTTAATTAAAAATATTAAGTAGACTGAACTCAGTTTTTATCAATTTGTTATTAGAACTAGATTTAAATAAGTTACCAGTACTTTTTTCATGCAAAAATGCTGATCGACTCAATTTATTTGAGTTGTCTTAACTTGGAAAAACTAAGGTTACGTTCACACTGCAGGCGAAAGCGCATCAAATCCGATTTTTTTGACCCTATGCGACCCATCTATCCGATCATGCACTCTAAAAAGTAATTAATGGGATCTTTAGTCATTACTTACATATATATGTTGTTGTGAAATGAAAAATCAAGTTCATAAATACTGTTAGACTTCCTAATTAAAATTTTTATTTTATTGAGTTCGGGTGACACATAAATTATGCCTCTTTACTCAATATATAATCGTGATTTGTCTGAATTTAAAATCTTCTTTTAATCAAAAAACAATATAATTTTAAGTTCTGTCGATGTAAAATACAACTTGATGACGTGTAAACAGCTCACAGTTCCCTTCTTCTACACAAGCGGACATATTCAACAGCACGTGTTCAAGGTTTATCAAGAGCTGTGTTGGTCGCGAACGGTGAGTAATTTTATGCGAAATTACACATATCTGCAGTCGCTCTGGATTTTGTTAGTTTACTTTAAAACAACGACGTAACATACATAACATACATCTTAGCTTGCCCCCGCGTTTGTGTGTTTTAATATACACACAGCAGCTAATTCCGCGATAGCATAAATTGTTGGGCTCTTTTTGGAAAATTTAACACTGACGTTACTCTAATGCAGACCACTGTCTTATAATTTTTAAAAGATAGCGGACGTTGTTAGCCCCGGCGGAAACTACTATGCTAACGTAGCTAGCCAAGCTAAGTTGTGTTCACTGTGATTTTATTTTTGAAATGTGAAATTTATTTTTTGAAGGGAAGCATTTTATGTTAGTAATTGTTAATAAACGCTTCTAAATTTTCGTAACGTTACGGGGTGAAGTTCAACCCCATTGGCTTCTGCGCAGGAAGTGCGGTCGCCATTAGTCCGGTGTGTCTGTTGACCGCTAAGAGCGGTTCTTCACCGGCTGCTCGGCCTATTTTCACAGGTAAAAGACCAGACTTAAGTGCACTGTGCCGCATATGGTAGGCTAGTTAGCTGTCCCTAATTTTTGGGTACTTTCCGTGTTTTGTAGAGACGTAGAGGCGACGTGCATTGGCACTGGCTGTAACATTGATATGCCTCAATAAAGGTTGAAAGTAAGAAAAAAATCAATAGCGGGCCGCCATCTTGGTTGGGTCCCCATTCGCCACCAGTGCATTTTTTCTACTGAGGAATGTATTCACCCATGGTAAATAAGGAAAATGTTTAAATATTTTTCCAAACAGATGAGGCAAGAAAGGTCAATAATCCCACATATGGTTTCAGTAGTATGCCAGTTTTTGCAACACTAGGGTGCACAAAAATGACCATAGCTGCTGACTCAGCATTGATTCCAATTTGGTTTTGGAGAATGAAATGAAAACAGATCAAGTGGGATATATATATATAGTTTTTTTTTTTGTTTTTTTGTTTTTTTGAGTTAACACATTCCTCAGTAGAAATACATGCACTGGGGGCGAGTGGAGACCCCTCCAAGATCGCGGTCGGTGGGGATACATGCTCCAACAGATGGCCCAGTCCATGTCACCTCTATGTATATTTGATCTATGGAAAGCCACGTTAGGCCTTCCAGCACCCAGTGTATTCAGGTCTATGTAGTTTTGAATGTTTGGTTCTAGCTCACACAGCTTTGACAGGTGAAACTTATTCACTGTATTGAAGACTCACAGGTGAAGTTGAAAATACCATCTTTTGTATTTTTGTGCAGGCACAACTTTCTGGTGTTATACACTGTCCTGGCGTTGCAGATCTAGGGGTTCCAGTTAAGACGTGGTCAGCCTTCTAAAGAAAGTGGGAATCTCACCGAAATATTCAGTTACTTTGCTGTGTTTCTTGCCAGGACAAAGGCTCAAACCATCATCTTCTCCTGGTATCGAATACCAAGGGACCTTCTGAAGTAAGCTTTAACAAGTAAGCTTGAATTGAGTAATTCAGAATCATGAAGTATGGATTGGCCTTGCAAAATCTGTAAATTTGCAACCTCCACTAAGGAAGAGCTGATGAAACATTATAGATTACGCCATATCCCCAGTGTACAGCCTCTGCCATGTCCTTACCTAGATTGTTTTTGTTCATTTAAGTCATGGGGTAGCCTAAAATCACACATATCAAGGAAACACTCAACTCACTCAACAATGAGAACCTCTGAAATACTCAGTTTCTGTTGCCAGTTCTGTAATGTGGGCACATTTGCCACTGAAAAAGAGTATTTTGAACACCTTCTATTTTTTTCTATCAATCAGGACAACACAGTTGAAAAGCGCAGAGAAATTGCTATTCGCTGCCTCATAGTCTATCTTGGAGAGAAGGAGGAGGATCTTTTCAAACAATACAGCGTAAGTACTTGAGTTGGTTTTTAATTTTTTGTTTAGTTTTGAATGCATGTCTCTGTAGGGTCTTTGTGTTTTGTTCATTGGATTTTCTGTTCAGGGTTGAGTATTTAAGTCATTCAGTGCCATAGACGTCTTTAGACGTCAAAATGAATCCGAACGCTCAGTGCCATAGACGCCTCTTGAGATTTTTATTGAATTGAGAAGGTGGTGGAGTTGATTACTTGGATAAAATCCCACCAGCGTGACAGTCGGCTCTACTGAGAACGAGTATTGTGGCGCGATTTTTGATCCAGCTCGTCATTTCGAGTTTGAGGTGTCTGCAGCCTGACGTCATGGTTTTTCTAGCGATTCCAGTGAACATGAACTGGATTTATCTGACCAGTATCTCCTGTTAGAAACTTCTGAAGGCAGCAGGGACCAGAATAATGAACGATTTGCTGCATAAAACGCACAGAAATTGTTGATAGACGAACCGATGGCCGGGTGGGGGGTGAACAGAGTAAGTCGCGCACTCACTTGTGCACATGCGGGAGTAACACACACACACAGACTCTCTGAATCATAAATCAGTCACTTTTTTCTTATACATTTTTCAAATGTTGAAATTGTCTATAAACAACTATTTTTATACAAAAAATAATCTGCCAAAAGTACATTTTTACAGGTGATTTTTTTACTTCATAGTAGTAAAACATAGTTGAGATGTTGCATGAATCATTGAAACACGAAATATTTACATCAAAGTCACTGATCTGCTAGAAAAACCTATTTACACAAAGCGCTTTTGATCCAGAAACAGGTGTTTTGTCATGAAAGTTTCTCTTTTCTACTGCAGATTTCTAAATAACAGAGGTAGAAACATTTTTTTTTTGCTGCTGAAAGAAGAGAGACTCATTTTTGTCATGGTGGTTTCAGAATTCACATAGTCATAGAACAAAATATTCTGTGAGCCTTCAAAATCAGTGAAAAAGCTAAATATCTCTGGCACTGAGGGGAGTATGAAATCTGAGAGTGGCTGGCACTGAATGAGTTAAGGGACATTCCAACCCTAAGTGAAGATATGTCTATTGCCATGTATAAGTGAGAAAAAAGCATTTCAGAATTACATTCCGAAGATGTTTATTGCCATTGTCATTGAACATAATTTGCTGAATAGAAACCTGTTTCCATGATAAGGTGCAACATAAACACACAGGATAAAAAATTTTGTAGCCAGCGCAGTCATTTTCCTGATCTGGCAGCAGCTTTAGCAGAGCATAAACAATGGAAGTGAATGGCAGGTACTAGCATTTTGTGTGCAAAAGTGATTAAAATCACTCAATAATGATACCAAGTATTCCTGGGGAGCTCAACAATCATGCTGACTGCAAATGAAAAGTATGAATTGACATGAAGGATTTTCAGGAGCCGATTTAGACTTGGGACTACATTACGACAAAGCACTGCTGTAAGCCTCCACATGGTTATAACACAGCAGTTGAAGCCACTGCCGACCAGTGTCTATAAACCAACATGCTATTTGTGCAATATTTCTTCAACAAATCAAAGACCCATCCATTGTTACTGCAGCTTACTATGCTTGTATAGTAGTGGCTGTGTGTGTTTGTTTATGGAAGCTGGAGGCTTTTTCAACTGTTGCGTTATATCCATGCACCATGCAGTGGATGTTTACAGCGGTGTTTGTCGTAACTGCAATGTAGTCTCAAGTCTAAATCAGCTTCTGCAAATCTTCCGTGTTACTTTTGCACTTTTCATTTGCCGTGAACATGATTACTGAGCTCCCAAGAAATATTTGTTTTCATTACTGTACTCATTTTTGTTAGTCATTTTAATCACTTTTGCACACAACATGCTAGCACCTGCTATTCACTTCCATTGTTTGTGCTCTGCTAAAGCAAATGGATTGCTTCCGGATCAGGAGAATTAGTGTGCTGTTTACAAAAGGCTTGTTTCTCACTTTCTAACTGTGGCAATATGGCAATAGATAAAATTTCACTTAGAAGTGGAATAACCCTTAAAAATGATTTATTAGATTTTCTTTTCAAAGTGGAAAAAACAAAACTGTGAAAAACAAGACATTTTTTATTTTAAACGTTGGATTATGGTTTAATTTAGCTTTTAAAAATTACAGAATGACAAAGTAAAATCACTGAAAAACACAAAAGACAACCTGTTTTAGCTTATTTTCCTACCTGTAGTAGTTCATTCCCTTATGCACGTCATCCTTGAGCTATGTATTTTATACATCCTAACATTTAATTTCTCCTACAAGGATGAGGAGGAGCTCAACGCAGACCTTGCAATGCAAATCATGAAGATTGCTATCATTGGTGATGGGCCTCCAACCATCATCGTTGAGGGATCCAAGATCCTGGAGAGGATTGATGTTGCCAGATCCTGTGCTTTGATGATGGGAGTAATCTACGCTCTGAACCTTACCTATCCCAAGCAGCTGAAATTTACCTTTGAGGTATTTCAAAAGCTATGCCTTGAGCTTGATGGACAAAAAGCCAGCTCTAAAGTAATGAATCTTAAGTTTGGTATTTTCTAGAGCAGACTTGATAGACCATTCGTGAGTGAGTTTCACAAAAACCTTATTCCTGCATTTCTGGCACTACTGCATTGTGTTTTACTAAATTTTAAAGCGCTGTTCTTAAGTCTTCTGAGTTAATGGTTTGCCGTGTCTTAAATGCTGTTATTTGCACATTTTTAAGGAATGCGTTTAATTTCTCCCATGACCTGTGTTCTGAGGGTATTGGTGTGTTTTAAAGTTTGTGTAATGCCCTCTTTAGCTGGCCTTAATCTTGAGGGTGAAAAGTCAAATATGGAAGAGAATCAAGAATACTTTGTAAGAGTGCTGACAAAGTTGAATGAAAGAAGCTTTGCTCATTTTATGTTTAAATTAATGCATTTAATGTATAGCAGCCTGTCATCTTTTGTTTTGATTCACTGTCACATGTTAAAGTAAAAAAAAGAGGATTCAAGTAGTAGGTTTTATTACAATTTTAATACACAGTTCCTTAAGTTTCAGCAGGCAATTTGTGTTCTAGGAAACTGAAGCCCACAAATCTTGCACTTCGCACGCACGTTAAAGAATTGTGATGTTTGTTATTGTAATTAAATGGGTCTAACTCATTTGAATACATCTGTCTGAATTTCTATTCTTTCTGAGCACCAGGTACGAGTCCCTTAGCTGATGTCCAGTTATTTGGCATCACATCTGCTGCATTCAAACAAATACACACAACATCCATTTCTTTTTTCTGAAGGTCATGACATAAGCGCACACACAGCGCATGTTAAGGCTGACGTTCGTTTGGGGAAAAAAGTGATCGACAAGTTTCTAAGGTCTTAGAACCTTGACTTCTTTGTGGGCAGGCACCACCATGCATGAGCCTGCCTACGCGGTAGTCATGGTTATAAGACACAGCCAAATGATCAAGGTTGTATTTTGGAGCGAATTAGCCTGCTGGGAAACAGGTAAATGGCCTTATAGAATCTCCTGTGGGACCAAAAAATTACTACACTGTAACCAAAATATCATATTTGACCAACATAAATACTATTTATGCCGACAGTTAAGTTCATTTTAATTATAAATGTGTTTTATTTTGATCAAAAAGTTACTTCACCATACATAAATATAATCTTGGATCAACTTAAATTCCTGTGTATTTGTTGACAATTATTAAGTTCATGTTACTCAGAATGTGGTTTTTTTTGTGGCCAAAAAGTAACTTCACTATACATAAAATTCACGTTGGATCAACTTAAATTTTTGTGTTCTAGTCGAAAATTATTAAGTTAATTTTACTTAAGAATGTTTTTAATTGTGGCCAAAAAAGCTACTTCACCATACTCAAAAATATTGCTTTGAATTAATGTTATTCTGCCAGAAGTTGGCTTAACTCAAAAATTCTAGTGGAAAACGTTAACATGTTTTTTTTATTTGAACCAATGTTTTACTTATTAGAGTGTGGTCTGACAGTGTGAACGGCACAAATCCGATCTGGGTCACTTTCGTATGTGGTGCTGAATCCGATACATATCTGATGTTTCAGAAAGCGACTGCTGTTTGATGGTCATGTTGCATTAAATCCGTCTTTTACATCACTGACAGAAGACAGACGCCAATTATCAGCGCCAGAGAAGACATCGTGAACGCTTCCTGGCCATCCAGCGTAGATGTCAGTGAAACTGTTGGGAAGACAACGTTGGAGAAACGTGAACATTTTATTTGTCCTGTATAATCTGCAGATTCTGACAGAAATCTGCAGCTATCCTTTGAAGCACCGCTCCTCTAAAACAGCAGTAAGGATCATTATTAGGTTATTTACATTATTATGTAAATAACAAAATAACTTAAAGCAAAATTAGGAAACGTAAAGTCTGAAGTCTTTATATTAAGGCCATCAGTCAAACAATAGTTTGCTCTGGGTCTAAACAGAGCGCGTTGTGTGTGACGTCTTCTTTTGCGCATGCGGCATTTTATTTGTAGTGTGAACAAGCAGACAAAAAAAATCGGATTTGATCAAAAAATCGGAATTGAGCATTAAGACCTGCAGAGTGAACGTAGCCTAAGTAAACTGGAAGTTTACTTCTCAGTGCGGAAGGATGAAAGATGTGTTTTGAAAATGCCACGTCACTGCCGTCCTCCTCCCTCTGGGATCAGTCCACATGTTCATGGTGCATTTGTTATGGAATATGTTGAGCAAACCTGGAGAAGCGTCAGCTCAACATATTATTGTTTTCATTGCTGTGAATCTTTACCTGATACACTGACTTGGTGAGTAAATGTTTACTCTTATTCAAACTGATTTTGTGGCTTCTCTTAGTTTAGCACCAGGTTTATATTCTTACTAGCTAGTTAGTGTTAGCCTAGCGTTGCTGCTGCGGCTGGGATCATGTTACTTAAAAATTAACACCACAGCCTTAAAAACCTCACATAAAACTATGTCTGTGAAATTTTCTGTTGATTGTTTGAAATAAAAAAGTGAGATAAGAGCCCAGACAAAATGTTTCGGGAGGTGCAGCCGTTTGGGGTGGGGTGTGGTGTGGGGGGTATTTTCAATCCATAGCTATAACTAACTATATCATGTTTAACCTGAGTAGCAAAAGATACGCCAGGGTTAGCTGTGCTCGCCGGCTCTAGCGAGCCTTGATCTCCTGATCAGCTGTCGGATAACAGAGGTCTCCGAAAACATTGAAGCACTTTTGCAAATATGTGATATTTTGACAAATTGAGTAGATATTTGAGCATTACACAGCTACATTCTCGCCTGAAAATATCTTAAAAGTTTATTTTGTGACCCAGAAAGAGTAATAAGAGTAATATTAAAACGAAGCATCCTTTAAATCTGGGGAAAAGGAGGATCGCATTTGTCGGAGCATGTGTATGCATACTTGTGTGTACTTGTGATGCGTCGGAAACCTGTTGGTGTTGATACTGAACCCCACGTTACTCTCTAATGCGCTTTCTGGGATTGTGAAAATGTACGATTGTTAAATGGAAATCACTTAGGTGCAGAAAAAAGTGCTTGTATGAATGGGTGAATGAGGCATGTTGTATAAAGCATTTTGAATGCTTGAGAAAAAGCCATATATAAGCATTAGTCTGCTTACCATTTACAAATATGCCTAAGCCTCTACATCCCATCTCTTAATTCTGGATAAAATAAAGGAAAATGCATCTCCAGTTGCAGAAAGAGAGAGCGTATAGCTCCCATATTGGCTCTCTGGTAAATCCACAATCAAATTTAAAATCCTTCTCCTCGCATACAAGGTCTTGAATAATCAGGCCCCATTTAATCTTAATGAACCTGTAGTACTGCATGTAGTATAGTACTACTATAGTACTACAGAGCACTTCACTCTCAGACTGCAGGCTTACTTGTGGTTCCCAGAGTATTTAGAAGTAGAATGGGAGGCAGAGCCTTATGATATAAAGCACCTTGAGACCACTCTTGTTGTGATTTGATGCTATGTAATAAAACTGAATTGAACTGAATTTACTTTACTGTCATGGCGCATTAGAACATTTGTAACATTCATTGCTGTTTCTGTGCTATGATGACCTCTAAATCATGACTAAAACAAATAAACTTTTCCTCTACAGTTGATTGTTTTATAACTACTCTTTCAAGCATTTCTGAATAAAGGGGGAGACTAGAAATCAAACCATAATTAGCTAAGACAATTAAGTAATGGTCTTATTAATGCAATGATAAACACCCGTGGCCTGTTGAGGAATTGAAGTTATTTAAAAATGAAGCATTAATTAATAGTAAAACTTATTTGACCAGTCTTGTAGGAATGAGGTCTAAAAGAAGTTAATTTGGTTGGATTGATAGATTGCTCGATATGAAGTGCTTCGTCCTGCCTGAGCTTAATCAGCATATATTTAACATGTTGATGACAGTTTTTATACTTTATAAATGATGGATTAACTATTTTGTGCTATCCTGCTTGTTTTCTGTTGCTCTTGCTTTTCTTTCTCTCTTTTCTCTTGCTGTATGTGTTGTTGGCATGTTCTTTACTTTTTCCTCTGAGGCAGCACATACTGGTTTCTCCACCTCCCTGCCAGTCACTCACCTGTCAAGGTTGCTGATATACTCACCTGCAGCTTATCAGAGGATGGATCAGAGGAGTAAGTTGGTTACTTAAGTCTGAAGCAGTCACTCAGTCGGCGCCAGATTGTTGTGTCAGCCAGGTAACGTGCTCGGCCTCAGTCCTGTCACGTTTTCCCGTTTACCTTTGCTTCTGTGCAAACCTCTTCGCACAACTGGAATCCCTGAGCTTAAGGGACTGTGACAAACTCACAGTCCCTTAAGCTCAGGGATTCCAGTGTGTGTGTGCCCTTTGACTGCCTGCAGCACCTCTGCTAGCTCACCTGGAAATTCTTCATATCACCAATAGTGCCAGTCCTGTTTTATTCTCATTCTGTACATGAGAATGATTCTAAGTTGGCTCTGGCATCACCAGAGGCCTTCACTGGTGTGGTGGAAAAAGCCCAAGGCAAAACATATTATCACATACATGACAAATCTCAGAGAGTTGCTGTGGGCACAGGTAGTCATAAATTAAAGTGAAAATGTATGCGTTGCTGAGTTTATCAATAGATTTCAGTGTGCGTTTGTGAAAGGGACCAGCTCCAACACTGCAGCAGATTGCATGTTTAATTTAAAACAAGGAAAGCCTTGTGTGGCAGACCGTTCTGTGAACTTCTGGGTACAGACTGGAGGCGTATACTAGGGCTGCTTGATTATGGCAAAAATGATAATCACGATTATTTTCACTGAAATTGAGATCTCGATTATTTGACGATATTTATTTAACCCTTTAAGACCTACCATAGAACCAAGTCCGCCAGAGCTTATATTATATTTTTACATGTTGTAGTGCCATTTTTGGGAGCATTTCGAGTTGCTATACAACTGTTATAGCCCATATTTTAATAATATGTATGTATTAAGTCCATAGTAACTACATTAATTGCAAAAAAAGTGCAATAAACTACAAAAAAATTGAAAATCGTTTTTGTTTTTTTTTTACATATATTTCTACTTGGGGGAATTTAAGAGGCTTATCCCTCAAAACTTTAAATACAAAAAAGTTGCAAAAAATAGTTTACAACAACAGGAAATTTATTTTGAGTGTCTTCATAGTTTTATTTTGGAGATACAGCAATTTTTATATACTACAGGAAAAACAAAAAACAAACAAATGATGCAAATTTGCAAATAAAACAGCATGTGCACCAAAATAAACTATTTCCAGCAGTGCAATTCGAGTTCTAAGCATCCCAGCAACTATTCAGAAAAGTCAAACATGACTTATAAAAACACCAGTATAGGCTTTTAAGGCCTACAAGTAAAAAACTACATTTTCCGCAAAAATGATGTCACTTCCGCTTTCGGACAGGAAATGGCGGACATGAGATAGTTTGTGTTGACGTCTTTTTCAATGTGGGAAGTGTTACGAACAGCTGATCGGATCGGCAAAGCGTGTTTCTGGAATATTATGTTTTTGTTCCTGCAAGCGCTTTTTATGCAATTTTTGCAAAGCTTTATGTGGAAGGAAACCGTGACCGAGGACAAGCTCATGGCATAAGATGTAAGTACAACTCCTCCAGTTTCATATGCAAAACAAATTATTGCGCTAGCTTACGCGGTTCTGGTTCTACAGGGATTTAAAGGGTTAACAATAACAATGTATTGAATAATGACTTTAAAAATATACTATAAAATAGTGTGCAAATGTTTGCAATATAAGAAATAAATGAAAAATGTAAACATCTATGTTTAGTGAACTTTGCAGTGTTGCTCTGTGGTGCAGCTACGACACTGTAGCAAAGTTTACACACTGTGTCTACTTGATCCACGTCTGACTCCACGAACCCATAATGTTTCCACACCACTGAAGTTTTTTTTACCTCTCTTTTCAACCAACGGCAGTCACTCTCCTCTCCAAATAACTTCTGCTTAGCTTTCCGAGCTTCCCTTGGGTCCTCTCAATTGTTGTGACAGGTGTTCGAAATGCAGAGAGGTGCGCTCGATTTGCCACACGGAGCAGCACGAGAGTAAAGCACGAGGGAGGTGCTAATAATCGGCTCAGTCATTTTTAATGATCGTTGAAAGCCCAGATCGTTAATCAAGTATAGATAAACTATCTATACTTGATAAAAAGCTATGTATTGCAAGTGTATATGGTCCAAATGTTGATGATCCCTCATTCTTTCACGGTTTTTTCAGTGCACTCTCTGAACACTTAGATGGCACACTTGTTCTTGGAGGCGACCTCAACCTGGGACTAAATGAAGACATGGATAGGCTCAATACAGCGGGAACTCAGCGTAATTGGCAGTCCACAAATATAATCAAACAGTATATGAGCGACTTTGGTCTTTGCGATGCATGGCGCTCCCTTCACCCCACCAGTAAGGAATATACTTTTTTCTCACGTCCATCACTCCTACTCTCGTCTGGATTATTTTTTGGTCAGCAGCTCACTGCTGAACGACATTTCAGACACTGAGATTCATCCTATAGCTGTCAGCGATCATGGTCCTGTATCTTTAACACTAATGCACAAGAATAATACTACGCCAAGAAAAAACTGGAGATTTAATATATCACTACTTAAAGATGAAGACTTTATTAAATATTTTAAAAAAGAGTGGACTTCATATTTGGACTATAATGACACTCCCGAAACATCAGCTTCTGTTCTATGGGAAGCAGGGAAAGCTGTGATGAGAGGTAAAATAATTTCTTTCTCATCACATAAAAAGAAAAAAGAAAACAAAAATATTCAGGAATTAGAAAAAAACATCAAATCACTAGAAGAAGCCTACGTGTCCCACCAAGATCAGGAAACATTGAACAAAATACGCAAAACAAAACTAGAATTAAATGAGATAATTGATAAAAAAAACAAAATTCTTAGTACAAAGACTACGCCTACAAAATTATGAACATGGTAATAAATCCGGTCAATTTCTAGCAAACCAGCTAAAAATAAATAAAGAAAAAACAACTATATGTGCTGTTCAAGATTCATCTGGGAACACAATATATGATCCGATACAAATAAACAACATTTTCAGGGATTTCTATAAAACGTTGTATTCACCACAAATAAACCCATCTAAAAAAGAAATTGATCAGTTTTTGGACAACATAACTCTTCCAAAATTATTGGACACTCAAGCAATGGCACTGGATTCACCACTGACACCAGGTGAACTCCAGGAAGCTCTGATAAGTATGCCCAATAATAAGGCTCCAGGTCCAGACGGCTTTCCTGCAGAATTCTACAAAGAATTCTGGTCGATTCTAGCACCAGTTTTCTACAGAACGTTGTTGGAAATTAAAGAAAAGGGCAGACTTCCATCAAATATGAATTCTGCAAACATTAATCTCCTGCTAAAACCAGGCAAAGACCCTGTATATCCCTCAAGCTATCGTCCAATATCCCTTATAAATGTAGACCTTAAAATAATCTGCAAAGCTCTCTCAAAGAGACTGGAGAAAATAACCCCCCTCTTAATTCATCCTGACCAAACTGGTTTCATAAAAGGTAGGCACTCATCAACAAATACACGTAGATTACTTAATTTGATAGACTACTCATACAGTAAAAACCTAGAAACTACAATATTCTCTTTAGACGCAGAAAAAGCATTCGACAGAGTTAACTGGAAATTTCTATTTGCAACTTTACACAAATTTGGTTTTGGACCCTCTTTCATAAACTGGTTAAAAATATTATATAATTCCCCAACAGCTTGTGTCAGAACAAATGACCAGACATCCTCCAGCTTCTGTCTCTTGAGGGGCACCAGGCAGGGATGCCCACTCTCCCCTTCACTGTTTGCAATTTTTATTGAACCACTAGCAGCAGCAATTAGACAGAATTCAGTAATTAAGGGCATAAAATGCAAGAACGTGGAACATAAAATCAGCCTTTATGCAGATGATGTGTTACTCTTTCTCCAAAATTCACAAACCAATATCTCTGGGGTGATTGAATTGATAAACTCTTTTGCAAGAATATATATATATATATAATATAAAATATTTAGGTATTAATGTTTCTCCCAAGCTTGCAGATCTAACTAAATTAAACCATATCCCACTTTTAAAGAAGGTAGAAGGCGATCTGGCTAGATGGAAATGTCTACCCATATCACTCATGGGAAGGGTTGCCGCTATAAAAATGATGGTCTTACCAAAAATAAATTATTTATTCTCAATGATCCCAACTAAACCGCCACAAGATTGGTTCAGATCTCTAGATTCATGTATGTCCAAATTCCTTTGGAAAAATAAACCCCCACGTATAAGCTTAAAAACACTACAAAAGACCAAGGATAGAGGAGGACTAGAACTGCCTAACTTTCAGCACTACTTCTTAGCCAACAGGGTTCAGTTTATCTCAGGATGGCTAAAACATACCCTCTTAGATGAACCTTGGCTAGATGTAGAACAAGCACTTTGCAATAATCTAGAGATCTCAGACCTACCATTTATCAGCTCAAACATCCAACGACATGAATGCTTTAAAAGCATCAACATCAGCGCTTCTCTGACAGCATGGTGGGAGTTTCTAAAATTGACAGCGTCTTCATTAATCCCATGCAAACGTACACCTATCTGGAACAACCCTGACATATTACAAAACAATAATATGATAAACTTTTCAGATTGGAGTGGTAAAGGAATCAAATATTTAGAACATATACTAGAAGGAACAGAATTTATTTCATTTGACAGACTAGTTACACAATATGGGATCAACAAGAAAAGATTTTTAGAATATCAACAAATTAAATCCATAGTAAAAAAGAAATTTAAACCGGGTCAAGTTGAACTACAAACACCACCAAGTGTGGTTCAATTTCTTACTCTTAAAACCCCCAAATTACTATCCAAAATATACAGAATGCTTTCTAAAACAGATGAATCAATATCACTTCCTATTGCAAAATGGGAAGCGGATTTATCAGTTAACTTAGACCTAAACTTCTGGTCTCAGATTTGCTTAAAAACCTTTCATCTAATTAGAAATCCCAGTCTTCAATTAATTCAATACAAAATATTACATAGAGTGCACTATACAGGTCATCGGATGTTCAAGATGGGCTTTACGTCTACCAACAACTGCTCACACTGCCAAACCAATTCACCGGACAATTATATCCACGCTCTTTGGTTCTGTCCACCAGTTCAGAAGTTTTGGCGCGAGATATGTGAAGACTTATCGAAGTGTCTGAAATGTAACATTCCAACTTCCCCCTTAGTGTGTTTGTTAGGCAGCTTAGATAATGTCACTTCAGAAAAGAATATCGCCCATATGGTTTTCACTGCCCTATGCATAGCCAAGAAAACAGTCCTCATGAACTGGAAAAATAAAAATAATCTTAATTCTAACCAATATAGAAATGATCTATTAGATTACATTAGTCTTGATACAGCCTCTGCCACCACATCAGATCAATTGCTCTGGGCTCCTTTGATCAGCTCCATCACCTAGTGGGGGTGGGGGGTCATAGTTTGGTCCCGCCTTCACTGTTGTGATTGGTGTGGGGGTAGGGACAGGCTTAGGGCGTCGGGGGGTTCCCCGGAGGCATTTTCCTTGGGGGACTCAACCCGGGGTAGCGGTCATGTCCGGTTAGGGGCTCTGTTGGCTCTCAGGTGACTGTTTCCTCGCGGCTGCGTGCAGCGGGACTAGGGGAGGGTCTGTGCTGACGGACGTGGGTTACTGACCTGGTAGCCTGGCTGCCCCTGGGTGGGTCCGGGATGGGCGTGAGGTTCTGGGGGCGCTCCGTCTCTGGGCTGGGGCCCGGGCCGGGCCTCGGGGGCTTGGGTCCTGGTTGGTGTGTTGCCGGGGTTGTGGGCGGGTGGGTGCATGGGGGCCCAGCCCTGGAGCAGGGTGCCGCCGGTGCATCGAGCCACCTGGGAGGCTCTTCAACTGGTGGGGGAGGTTGTCACATCTTGCAGGAGCTTTCCTCTCTTCAGGAACTCTCTCTGCAGGAGGGGGAGATACAGGAGAGGTGGAGGAAGATCTCAGCCTGGGTGTTTATTGTCTTATGTAGTCTGGAAGAAGAGTGGATGGTGGGGTGGGTGCAGTTTTCTCTGTGGTGGGGTTGGGTGGACTGTCCTGGGCTCTGTGGGGCCGGGAGGCGCTGCTGCACTGGGCCCCGGTCTGGATGGGCCTGGGCCCCCTTTCCCTGGTGGGTCGCGGAGTATGGGGGTGCCTACTGGGGTCAGCGGGGGAGCTGGCCCCAGGGAGGGGCCACTTGCCCCTCCCTTCCTTCCCTCCCCATCTCCAGCTGCCTCCCTCTTCCCGCTCCACCACAACCACCCACACATGCAGGACCTTGGAGTAGGGGTATGTCACCAGGGTGCAGAGGAGGCCACCCCCCCTGTCCCCTTCTGGCTGCCTCTGCCTCAATTTTATCCCACAACTTAGACATTCACATTACTCACACTCTCATTACACATACATATAGGATCTTGGGGGTGGGCACGATACACGGAATCCAAAGTACCATCAGGGTGTACACCCCACCCCTGGCGTCGTTGCCCACCTCTCAATGTTAAATACACGTAGACATTGAGGGCCAGCAGGAGGGACCATGCGCTTACCTGCTGCTCTCTGGCAGGTAGCTCCATGCCCTCCTGGGTTTTAAATGCACCTTAGAACACACATGCATCAACACTACAATGAGCGGGTGGAGGGAGGTTTGGAGTCTTCACACACCCCCATTCTCTGCGACCTGCTGGAGCGGGGGGGCTAGGAGGAGGAGTTGGCCGTCCGACTGCGGTCTGGAGTGTGGGGCCTCCCTGCTGCTGCGGAGTCGGGGCGGTCTGCCTCCCCCCACCGCAGGGAAAAGGGTAACACCACCTGGGTCTGGGTGCAGTTCCCCCCCTCCAGGGGCAAGGGTACCTAGACCCGGGGCTTAGAGTACGCTTGGGGAGTGTGATCGTGTGTACAGCGTCTCTTTATGTCTGTCTCCACATTGGTTGAGTGTGGAGTAAGTGTATATGAGAGCATGAGGGTGGGAATGGATGTTTGTATATGTGTGTGCCTGTATTTCTGTGTCTATATGTCAGGTTGGGTGTCAGGCGCCACCTCTCTGGGGACATCTTAGGCCCTCCAAGGTATGGAGTTCTTTGTGTCCGGGGATGGGCGTCCAGGTACACACCGGCTCACTCCTTGGCGGCCGCTTATCGGGGCCTGGAGCCTGGGGCTTGCTCGGGCCACTTCGGAGGTGGGGTGCCCCCGGCCTCTCGGCCTGGGGCTCGGTCACTCAGGCACGGCTGGCTGCCGGCAGAGCTCACGGGCGCGTCACTGCAACTCCCCCTGGCTTCTGCTCCTGGGACTCTCCTCAGCTCTTTCTGGGACAGTGGCGCGGCTGCCCCTCTGTTGGTCTTCCTTGGTCTCTTGTGTTCTGGGGGCCTCTGGATGTCTGGAGTTTTGATCTCCTCCATACCTGCTTCATGCCCTGGAGGACGGGGCTGTGGCCCCCCCCCCCACACCCTCTAGCAGATCATTACATGAAGGAACCTTTTAAAAAAACAAAAAACAAGCGTGTCCATGCTCACAGGTGTACACACGGGTGATCACACCCACAAACTACACCCTTTTTGGCTCCTACCTCAAAGCACACTGTGTTCTGTTGATCTTATGTGCTGCACAATAATGTTTAATATTTAGTATTTACTGTCATATTCCCATATATCATTGTGATGTTGTTTATTTTATTACTCTTGTTCTCTTCTGCTTGTTTTCTTTTTTCTTTCTCAGCAGGTGACCCAGGTGATTGATATATGCATTTTTTTTTATTATTTTTTTCTGCTCATTCTGTTGGTTTTTGTCTTTTGCCCTTCTCCCCCGTCCCTCTTCTCAGCTGTTTTTCTTTCCCTCTTTCTTTTTCCCCTTCTTTCCCCCAGTCAAGTCTGTCCCATATTCAGTAAGTGAAAATAAAATAAACAATAAAAGGTGAATCAAATGGACCATTATGGCAAGGCTGGGATGGTCAATTTGGTAAAGTAAATCCGTTGGGCATCTTTCTTTGCCTTTAGACAACAATTCTGATGGCAAAAGAGCCAAACGGGACAGGCAAAAAAAAAAAAAAAGAAAATGATAAAAAAAAAAAAAAAAAAAAAAAAAAAGAAAGCCCAGATCGTAATCGTGATTAAAATTCGATTAATTGAGCAGCCCTAGCGTATACCTCCACAGCTTCAGTGATGGCATGGCAAGTGAGCTGGCTGCTAAAGATTTACCTCTGTCCTGTGATCAGCTGGTTTTCATGTGTGTTAAGCTAAATGATCACCTAAAAGAAAACGGGCATTGCAAAATCGCCAGTGCTAAATTGAATAGGAACAGATCCTACAGAGCATACAGAGAAAATAATAAACCGAATCAGTTTTCATTATATATTTTACTAATAACAAAATTTCATTATCTGTGTCTTTACCCCACATTTGACTAGGTGACGGTACTGTAGGTGCCCAGTGGTGGTTCCTACAATTTGATCTGCTTCGAGCTTTATTTGTGAAGAGCAATTCAACTTTTTTTTTTTTTTTTTGCCATCAGAATTATTGTCTAAAGGCAAAGAAAGATGCCCAACGGATTTACTTTACCAAATGGACCATCCCAGCCTTGACGTATTGGTCTATTGGATTCACCTTTGCTTTTATTGTTTATTTTATTTTCATTTGCTGAACACGGGACAGACTTAACTGGGGAAAAGAAACAGGAGAAAGAAAGAGGGAAAGAAAAGGAGCGGGGAAGAGGAACGGCAATTCAACTTTTTTATTAAATTTTATTTATATAGTGCCAAAAACAACAGTCACCTCAAGGTACTTATTATTGTAAGGTAAAGACCCCACAAAAATTCAGAGAAACCCCAACAATCAGATGAGCACCTATGAGCAAGCATTTTGCTGACAGTAGGAAAAAAAACTCCCTTTAAACAGAAAGAAAGCTGTTTAAGGAGGGGCGGGGCCATCTGGCTCTACCGGTTTGGGGTAAGCGCCAGGGGCGATTCTAGGATCAGAGCTTTGGGGGTGCTGAGCACCCAGAGAGCTGCCCAGCCAGGCAAGATAAACTTAACTCGTCACGATGAGACGTCTTCCCCGTCTCTGTCAGTCCCTGCATCCTTAAATGTCTCCAGTTGCCCTGAGTTTTCTCTGAATGTCTCCTTGGTGCATTTAAACTCCTGTTCCTCCCTGTCCTCATCGTCTGTTGTCTTCGTCTTTGTTATCAGTCATCATAATTTTACCATCTCTTTGCAAGTCTGCAAATTTCTTTATTAAATCATGAGATTCTTAAATTCATCAAGTCTCTCTGCCTGGGTCCTCGTCACAAAACATGACATCACTGTTTTGTACATTTTAACAATTTAATCCCACATTTGTGAAAGAAAAGCAAAACACTTTTTTGAAAAGTCTGTAACAAAACCATCAAATCTGATAAAGGTTATTTAAATGCTGCAAAAGAAGAATGGATTGGAATAAAACAAAAATACATATCCTAACCTGAATTACTGCATGAGAATATTGAATGATGCTCACAGTGAGTAAAAAGTAAACTGAGTGCATTTTTTGGACAGAGATTCACTTTTAATGTGTTTGTATAATATAATACAGATACATAACAAATACACTCCAAAAACAGAAGAATCCTTGAAATGTACAAATGTACAAAATATTAATAAAAAACTATAAAAATGGAGGCAACTTTGCCTGTGGTACAATGTATACAATGTATGAAAAAATCTTTCTGTAATGCAACCGTTCTCTGACTTGTATCCCCATGTGATGTCTGTGTTGTGTGTGTATGGTCGGGGGCGGGTTCATTCCACTGCAGGGCAACCTGCTGCAGATGCTAATTTACCAATACTACTGTTACAATAATACTGTTGTAAGATTTATGAGTTCCATGCTTGGTACTTGGGAGAGCTTGACATTTTCTCAGGTGGTACACACTGTAAAAAGTTTGAGAAACACTGATAATGTCACGGTTCTGGGTCATTTTGACCCAGCTTTTTCAGTTTTTTATATTTTGGTATATTTCTATAGTCTGTCTGCCTCCTTGTAAATTGTTTCTTGTTTCCTGTTTTACTTTGGAGGTTCGTGTCTGGTGTCAGTGTGTTCGGTTTACGGTTCCCCTGTCTCGTCAGCTGTGATTTCTCCCAGGGGGTTTCCCCTCCTGTCTCTCATCCCTTGATTACTGCCGTGTGTATATTAGCCCTGTGTTTCCTTTGTTCTCTGTTGCGTTGTTAATGTCTACTCACCCTCAGGCTATGCTCTGTGTTTCGGTCCCTGTTTATATTTTCCCAGTGTAGTTAATCAGCTGTTCATCTGCAACCTGCAAATAAAGCTGTTTACTTTGAGTTCAACTTCGCCTCACTGAATCCTGCAATTTCGGTCCTTCCTCCTTGCCTGCCGGTACACAGCCATGACAGATACAGTGGGGCAAAAAAGTATTTAGTCAGCCACCGATTGTGCAAGTTCCCCCACCTAAAATGATGACAGAGGTCAGTAATTTGCACCAGAGGTACACTTCAACTGTGAGAGACAGAATGTGAAAAAAAAATCCATGAATCCACATGGTAGGATTTGTAAAGAATTTATTCGTAAATCAGGGTGGAAAATAAGTATTTGGTCAATAACAAAAATACAACTCAATACTTTGTAACATAACCTTTGTTGGCAATAACAGAGGTCAAACGTTCACTATAGGTCTTTACCAGGTTTGCACACACAGTAGCTGGTATTTTGGCCCATTCCTCCATGCAGATCTTCTCGAGAGCAGTGATGTTTTGGGGCTGTCGCCGAGCAACACGGACTTTCAACTCCCGCCACAGATTTTCTATGGGGTTGAGGTCTGGAGACTGGCTAGGCCACTCCAGGACTTTCAAATGCTTCTTACGGAGCCACTCCTTTGTTGCCCGGGCGGTGTGTTTTGGATCATTGTCATGTTGGAAGACCCAGCCTCGTTTCATCTTCAAAGTTCTCACTGATGGAAGGAGGTTTTGGCTCAAAATCTCACGATACATGGCCCCATTCATTCTGTCCTTAACACGGATCAGTCGTCCTGTCCCCTTGGCAGAAAAACAGCCCCATAGCATGATGTTTCCACCCCCATGCTTCACAGTAGGTATGGTGTTCTTGGGATGCAACTCAGTATTCTTCTTCCTCCAAACACGACGAGTTGAGTTTATACCAAAAAGTTCTACTTTGGTTTCATCTGACCACATGACATTCTCCCAATCCTCTGCTGTATCATCCATGTGCTCTCTGGCAAACTTCAGACGGGCCTGGACATGCACTGGCTTCAGCAGCGGAACACGTCTGGCACTGCGGGATTTGATTCCCTGCCGTTGTAGTGTGTTACTGATGGTGACCTTTGTTACTTTGGTCCCAGCTCTCTGCAGGTCATTCACCAGGTCCCCCCGTGTGGTTCTGGGATCTTTGCTCACCGTTCTCATGATCATTTTGACCCCACGGGATGATATCTGGCGTGGAGCCCCAGATCGAGGGAGATTATCAGTGGTCTTGTATGTCTTCCATTTTCTGATGATTGCTCCCACAGTTGATTTTTTCACACCAAGCTGCTTGCCTATTGTAGATTCACTCTTCCCAGTCTGGTGCAGGTCTACAATACTTTTCCTGGTGTCCTTCGAAAGCTCTTTGGTCTTGGCCATGGCGGCGTTTGGAGTCTGACTGTTTGAGGCTGTGGACAGGTGTCTTTTATACAGATGATGAGTTCAAACAGGTGCCATTCATACAGGTAACGAGTGGGGGACAGAAAAGCTTCTTACAGAAGACGTTACAGGTCTGTGAGAGCCAGAGATTTTCCTTGTTTGAGGTGACCAAATACTTATTTTCCACCCTAATTTACGAATAAATTCTTTACAAATCCTACCATGTGAATTCATGGATTTTTTTTTTCACATTCTGTCTCTCACAGTTGAAGTGTACCTCTGGTGCAAATTACTGACCTCTGTCATCATTTTAAGTGGGGGAACTTGCACAATCGGTGGCTGACTAAATACTTTTTTGCCCCACTGTAAGTGTATGTGTGCTTTTGGAAAACATTTAAAGCTGCTGTACAGAATCTATGGAACAAACTAGCTTAAAACATTTTTAGAATATAAACAGAGCATCTGCTTCTCTTTACAGCTCCTCACTGCACCAGGGCACCGTTTGGCACTTTCTGATAGTGCGCAAATGTGACGCATGTACTGCGGCAGTCATACAGACAACTAGATGAGCCAAAGGTTGGCCTACCTATTGTTGGCTGAGGTTTTAGTTGTGGCTGAACCACATAAAAAACATATTATTAATTTTAATCTCCAAAATCAATGATAACGTTATGTTGGGATGTTGTTAAAGAGGGTCAAAAATGCTTCAACCCAGTTTGTTTTGCAGATTCTGTACAGCAGCTTTAATATAGGGAGGACACAACTTCCAGATTGTGAGTAAAATTAGTTTTTTTTTCTCTTTGTCAGTTTAACAGTTTCTGTTGTGCCTGTCACTGCTCCCTGTCTGTTTGCTTACCTGGTTCTTCCTGACCTTGTACTTTCTCCTCACGTTCCCTCTTTCCTCTCTCCCTCTTTGGACTGACAATCATACACAAATAGATTGTATTTAATTAGATGAAAAAATTACATTAATATGAAAAAAAATATATTATTAAGATCACTAATAAAAAGTCCTCTCTCAGTGTACTTTCAACCAAAAGGCAAATAACCAAACCCCGTGAACATCTAATAAAAGATAAATATTGAAACACTGATCCAACATTATTCTTGATTGACAGATCTTTTTTCTTTTTGTCCTTTTTTTTTTTTTTTTTTTTTTTTTTTAAAAAAAAAAACCTTCCTTATATCCATTATGAACCTGGTGGTCTCATTATGAACACACACACACACCACGAGTTATAAGGTTAATGGGCAGTCAGTTAGCTAGTTAGTACCTTGGGTTTAATATCGGCACATGCACTCTCATTCCTTTTCAAACAGGACAGTGGTAACAACAGCAGGCTACGGACAATTTTAAGTTTTACATTTTAAACAGACTGTATACATTTCAATGGGAGCAACAGGGCTGTCAAGTGTCGCTGATTTTACTACAGAGCAGGACGGATTGTAGGGCAGCAAACATCGTCGGGAAACACGTTTTCAACCCTGCAGGTTACCTGGTGTAATGCTTTTCAGCTAAAAAGAAACATGGTCTGACTCCTACCAACTATATAAAGAGTAACTGAAGGTTAAATGCAGCTAATATGTCCTGTTTTAAGCCAGGCACTTACACCTCCGCTCCGCTGCGTCTCAGCCACCATCGCTCTGGCACAAAGGGCGCTAGAGCCAGAGCAGGGGAGAGGCGAGCTAGAACAAACCATTTTGGGGGGAGGGGTGATATCTATACTTTTGTTGTTAAAATATTACGTCTCAACCAAGTACTGTCTGCTTTTTTTTATATTTTTAGTAGTGTGTCACACAAGCAGCAAATATTGTCAAAAAAAAGTAAGTAATTTTGGGGGGTGCTTTGATTCATTTTAGCCCAAAAATGGGCTAAAAACACCCCTGGTGAGCGCACATTAGCATACTACTATAGGGCTTCGGAGCGTGATGTCACGGAGGTGGGTGTGGAAAGGATTTTGGCCCGATCCGCCATTTTGGGGGTCTAAAAGCGCAAGCGAAAAAGGAGCAAAGGCACACACAACAGCCATGGTTCGTTCTTGCTGTGTGGTCGGCTGCAATGTTCGATCGCACGACCGGCAAGAGAATAAGCTTGAAAAGGGTTTGTCTTTTCATTCTTTCCCAACCTTGAAGCAACATGAGGCAGCTCGTGTATCGATGTTACCAAACAAAGGCGTCTAGCCTGGAGAGCAGCTGTGAGACGAGCTGATATCCAGTTCTCTTCCATCTCCAAATATCTGTTGGTGCTCCAGACATTTTCATTCCGGTAAGTTCTAAATATGTTCATATCACTCTTTATAGCCTATTAGTTTTGTTTTCGACGCACTCTGAGGTCATAGCAAATTAGAACAAACATCCTAATGAGTGATTTTGTAGATATACATTCCATTTATAGAGTTGCTAATTAATTTTCATCATTGCAGCAAACCAGCCTATGAAATGGATGAAACAAATCCTGACTGGGTTCCAACGCTACACATGGGGCACGACGAAATCCCTGCTTCAAACTACATGCTACATACCACCATGCCAATCAGATTACTTCTTGCATGTGAGGGTGAAGAGGGGACCCTCCTGGATAAGATTGTGAAGGTTTGCTGTGTTTTGGTGAACATGTGCCCCAGTGTGTTAGTAAAACCAGGGAAAATGCTCTTGGTAAATACTCTTAAAAGTCTTGCGCTGTATATGTAGTGATAAGTTTTCAAAAGAGACAGTAAATTACAGAATGCTCGTAGTGGGTGATATTATTTAAATGCTGTCATGATTTTATGTGAACATTTTGTCATTTGTAAACTAAGCAACATTGATTCTACACTGTTACTGGTGTGATGTTCTACAAAGTGCTTTTAATTTTTTTAAAAAGGCAAAAATTTGTGTTTCTTTATTCAACTTTTGAACAGTGGTACTTAGTAAGTACATATTCAGTAAATGAAAATTATTTACATGGCAGTGCACTTTAGGCACAAATGTAGACCCCGTAAATAAAACATCGTGGGTTATTCAGAACAGAACTATGCTTGGAGAAATATTTTCCCATCAGTTGATCCAACTCCTCCACAGTAGCAGGTGATTTTTTTCTTTTGAGGACGGCTTCTTTTACCTGTCACTACAGATGGTCTGTTTATGTTTTGATTGAGAGCCTTTTTTTTTTGGGCAGCTGAAGAGGAGAAGTCTATCTTATGGCCAACCACTGACTGTATCTTGGTCATATTGCCCAGCAAAACCCAGTATGCAGGTTCATCTGTAACAGTCCTTTTGCCACGGATCCACACTGTTGCTTCTACTTTAAACAGAAGAGCAGCGACATGGCTGCAGGTCTCTGCAACTCTGGCCATACAGGCGCAGTGGGCCTTCCCTGTGATGCTCACAATGACGCATGGCTGCAATGCTGGTTGATTCAGTCTTTGAGAGTGCAGGACCTGAAACATACAAAGTTCATTTAATGACAAGAACTTTAATGAGCCAAGGCCGACACAAATGTGTTTTATCTACTTTCAAATCCATTTATCATAAATGTAACAAATTTCAGCAAAAAATGAACCTAAAGTATGTAATGCAAGGATGTAATCACTTTCAAGCAGGGGCGGATCTAGAGAAACGTTCTTAGGGTGGCATGAGGGTGGCAAAGAAATCAAATGGGGTGGCAAAATCAAAGCCTTTTTTCCCCCCAAACACATATGCAGGTGGTTACCTATGGTTAAAATGATTCAAATGCAGTAAGTATACATGTTTTTCATATAAATATAGTCGATAACTTAATTATTGTCTGTAGCCCACATAATTACACACTTTAGTTACCTAAAACATGTGAGTTTTGATGTTACGTACTGTATAGCCTGTATAATAAATAAATATGTAGCCCAATAAGTATAAAATCCAGAAAGCTACACAACATGGGGCGCTTCATTTACAAACACAGGTCTAACTTAAGTTTCACACTGTTTTTTGTTAGAAAACAATCACATTGTTACAGCTTAAATTACACAAAATGTCAGAAATCTGCACTGTCATGAACAAAAATTAAACCTAATTTTTCATGATTTGTTGGATTAACCCTCTGCGGTCTGAAATACAACCGGACATTTTTGACTCCTTTTGAGTTTACGTTTGTATTTCACCCTCAGATTCTTTCATTTTATTTTCTTCCCCTTGCCTTGTTTGGTATCATTCTTTTTTCAGCTCATCTGAATTTGGTTGTTTTTCACTGACATACTGCATTAGTACTACTATCACTATTAATAGTACTATTACTGATCTGAAATCACACAAAGAACTTAAAATCCTAGTAGTATTTTTTTACTGTAAGAAAACCACAGACATGTTGAGTAAATTTTTATAACTTGAAATGCAAATGTAAATTGTACATTTTGTAAACATATACAACTATTTATCTAAAAATGCAGCCAATACACCTGCTGTCATTTTTTCATTTTCTACAACCATTTAAAAATATTACTAAAATTAAAATGAGAGAACAATCAGGTGTTGCAATAAGATGCCCCACAAATGATGTGTGTCAGTAAAAAAAAAAGTTTGTCCACCAAAAGACAGAACAGCGCAGGGATAAACCTGCAGGCCTGACAACAGGAGGTGTATCACGCCGCTGGTTTTCTACTTAGTGACAGTGTTTACATTGCAAATGTGCCTTTGTGACATTCATTAGTGCCCTCACTGACACACAAAACAAAGCGACTACACAACAGAACAGCTACACAAGACAACACAACACACTAAGTATACACACGTCACAAATCTCCCACATCTAAAAACTCTCTCTCTCACTCGCTCGCCCTGTCTCGCTGCCGTTACCATCACTCCCAAAACTCTCCCTCTTCCTAAACAACCAAATCCCACATGTTGAGGTTTTTTTTTGAATTGGTCGACATGGTAACTTTTTCCGCCGATAGGAAAGAGGTGGTTTTTTTCCCTTTCTTTTCTGTTTTCGCGCTGTCCTTAGAAAACGCTTAAAACACACAAACGTGAGGACAGTATTTAGTAAAAACCATGGCTTATATATATTATCATAACTCGGGATTTACTGGCCTGTAATTAAAATTTAAAAACTTGCAATGTGGGGTGAAATAGAGAGTCAGCGTGGCTGCAGCTTGTTGCTGTGTCAGCTTACATCAGTCATGTGATTTGGAGGTGCAACGTGTCTGTGGACCACAGAGGGTTAATAACACTCACCTTCCTTCCATTTCCAGAGTGTAACATCCAACCACCTGTGTAAAATCCGAAATTCCTATGGTGTTGTTCAGAATGTGCTCTGGCACAATCATAAGCATCGCTTGCTACTGAAAACAAGAAAAAAAGCCGGTCCTGCTATGGGCTGAACCATTTGTTAATGGTGGAGGGGGGACACACTATCCTACGGAGCCCCGCAGGGGACATGGGAGAAAAAAAAATTAAGACGAACTTTTGCGAGATCTCGCAAAACTAACTCGGGATCTCGCAAAAGTCTGCTGACTGTAACTACGCTCAAACTGTTAATGCTATCTTATTTTAGTAAACAACACTGTCATATGCAAAACTTTGGTTTTACTCAGAATTCTCTTGTTAATGTGTTGCTTCCATAACTTTGCCAGTCTTCTAACTTGCTTACTTGCCACAGTGCACTGTGCCACCTACCAATAGAAAGGAAAAGATAATGTGCATATTTCCACGAGAGAAATCCCACGCCTAGACCGTCGTTGACTGCTGCCATGATTCTAGCCTACGTCACAGCGTCATGTGCGCCTTTTACATCCAACACAAAAACTGCAGTCGTGGTGCTTTCGATTGTACTCAGAACTCGGAAATTCTGCCTTCTGAATAGGAAGATGTAGGCAACACCAGACTGCAGATGAGCTGCATACAGGGCTGGACTGGGACAAATAAATCGTCCCGGGCCTTTTGACTAGAGACCAGCCCACCATTATAGGAAAAATCATAAAGCCTTTGAATGAAAATAAACACTGTTGTGACAGTGATGTACACTGTTCTGATGGTATATATGCATCAATCTATCAATCGTTTGTTGTAAGATTCAGATAATTATTTTTTAAAAGCGAGACATTTTAAATGAGAATAAGAAAGTATTTCCTTGTGCCCCCCTCTCCCTGTTAATGCCCTACATGCCCCCCTGGCAACACTTTGCTAGACCCGCCCCTGCACAGTTACCAGCTGTCAGCTACTTAGAAAAGGATCCTGGTGTTATTTGTCTCTCAGAAACAGTTCATAACTTCCCTTCAACTCATTCATGTCACCTAAAAGGTAAACCTGTTTCTCCATCATCTGTTCAGCTCTGATGATCCAGTAAGGACATCTCCTGGTTTCATCTTCATGTTTCCCTCTCACCAGATAACCAAACCGACATCATGACCAGCAGCTTTTTTGCAGCTGTGGCTCCAGCAAACATCAGCTGATACTAGAAATTAATATTAAATAAATTCTAACAACAGCTGATCAAGTTTAAACGTGCTGCTGTTGTTTAGCGCGACATCCGCTGGTTTCCTCTTTCTGGCGCAAAGTGGGCGATAAACAAACGAGAGAGCCGATCAGCTGATCATTGATCAGTTTCATGATTGAAGTAGAAACAGGAGAGAGAGGGGAGAGAATGAAAGAAGAAGAGGCAGCTGTGCAGCGTAAACACAGAATAACTCCAGCTTTGTGCCTTTTTCATTGTAGCTGAATTATGGGACAAACTGTTCCTTTCACCTCAATAAGAAACGCGTAATATTTTCTCTGAATACCAGACGGGACGGTTGGCAACTCTAATAACTTATGAACAAAATAAAGTTGAACATCGTTAACATCATTAGCACCCACCCAGCTGTATAGAAACTCCGTCATGCTAGCTAGCACGCAGTACGGAAAAAGTCAGAATAACGAAAATAAACTCCACCTAAACTTGGTTCATATCTGACCCAGAGAGACTGCAGGTCATAACTTCTTACCTGAAGTTCAGTTCACACTTGGACCGGCGGCCGCCTCGGGTCTCTTTTCCTTCTGCATCCCCTTTTCCCTCCTCCACCTTTCCAATGCACGCTATTTTTTGCAAGTACCGTCTCTTTCCATCCGGACGCAATCTGTCTCTATAACGTCCTTTTTCTTTTGAGCTGCTTTTAAGTATGGTTCGTAGCAATCTTCCTTCCAAAACAGTGTGTTTGTTTTGATTCGTGGCCTGCTAAAATGGTGCCGCGCCCCCACAATGCACTGCGGCGTGACGTCAACTCCAAAGCCCTATATGTAAGCTAACATGATTTTAATAGAGATGGGGTCCATGCAATGATGCTACCATTAGCCATGCTAGTGCGTTACTTTTAACAGGTGGTCAGGCTGAATCCACAGTACACATTCAGATGGTTAGCTGTCCATTTCACTACAGCGTCCGTTCATATTCTTCATACATGTTGGACAGAGCGTGAATATCGAGGCTGAATGACCTTTTTACAAGCACACATTTCTTAATAGTGCAAAGCGATTGGTGCAAACAGTAATGTAGAAATATCCAGAAGTCAGCCTGTGTCTCTCTAACCAATCAGAGAGCATTGCCTTTTCTTCAAGGACCCAAAAGAGTCATGGAAATGCTAAATGATATACCTAATATTTGTAGTAGAAGATAGCTAATCTGTTAGCTAGTTCTGTACTAATCCCATAGTTAACCCAAAGCTAATACATTTGTTCACTTTTCGTGGCCTCGCGTATTTTGTTTTTTGTTTAGTTTTTTTTAAACAGTGCATTGTGGTCTGCGTCCTGATCGGCCGTAGACCATTTTCAACCAGTCTCATCCATGCCATGTCTCCCATACATTACAGCTTGTCAAAGTAACATAAATTTTGGATGCTAGCAGTGTGACTCTGCTGTGCTGTACCATAAGTCCAAAGGCATCTGCGGTACCACCCAAAAGACAGAGAAAGATGCTAACCATCAAACAAAAAGTTACACTTCTTGCATGCTAAAGGAAGGTAGAAGTTACGCGGCTGTAGTAACGAAATTAATCTTCGGTTCGTTACATAAAGAAGGAGGAAAATAACATAAGGACGAAAGCAGCAACAAGTTTCAACGAGGATGCAAAAAGGGTTGTTACTTTCTGCAACAAGACCATCGTAAGGATGGAGTCTGCTTTGGCTTTGTGGATCAGTGGCTGCAGGGAAAAGAACATTACGCTGGATACCAACATTATCTGCAGTAAAGCTAAAAAGCTTTATGAAACTTTTGCTGACAGCGCGGAGCAGGATGATGCGGAGCCCAGGCCATTGACGAGTGCTTTTCACGCAGAACCAAGCTCATTTAATGCCAGCAAGGGCTGGTTTGAGAAATTTAAGAAACACTTTGGGCTTAAAAGTGTTTCACTGCATGGAGAGGCCGCCTCTGCAGATACCACTGGAGCAGAAGCATACGTGAACAACAAATTTAAAGCGATCATTGAGGAAGGGAGATATGAGCCTGAACAAGTTTTTAATATGGATGAGACATGCTTATTTTGGAAACGAATGCCCTCTCGCACATTTATAATGCAGGACGAAGCCAAAGCCCCAGGATTCAAGGCCCAAAAAGATTGCGTGACCCTGGTTATGTGTGGAATTGCTGCAGGCTCTATGATAAAACTGGGGCTTATTTATAGGTCAAAAAATCCAAGAGCACTAAAAAACAAAAATAAGAATGCGTTGCCTGTTTACTGGATGCACAACAAAGGCTTGGATGACAAAAGCCTCAATCTGAATTGAGTGTTTCATCCCGGAGGTCAAGCATTATTTGAGAGGAAAAGGACTAAACTTCTGCTCGTAGGCAACGCTGGAGGCCACGCTGATGATTTGATATGATGGTGTACAAATTGAATTTCAGCAGCCAAATACTACACCGCTGATTCGGCCCTTGGACCAAGGTATCATACTTGCTTTCAAGGCTCTCTATACGCACAACACCCTGCAACATCTTGTTGTGGCTATGGAATCGGATCAAGATTTCTCACTAAAGGACTACTGGCGTGAATGCAACATTGCGCCCTGTCTCAAAAATACTCAGAGAGCCATTCAGGAGATGAAAACTGAAACTTTAAATGCCTGCTGGAAAAAACTGTGGCCTGAAGCAGTGCACAACCCTACCAAATGCTCTCTTGATGAGATCCATCACTCTGCGGTAGATACAGCTGTGAATCTGGCTAAACAGCTTGGGGGAGATCGCTTTAATGATACGACTCCTGATGACATTAATGCCCTGATTGATACGCAGTCACAACCGCTGACTGATGAAGACCTGGCAGAGATGACAAAGCTGACAAGCGAGGACGAGGGAGAAGAGGATGAAGAGGACGCAAGTGTTGATATAGACGAGGAGGATGGACTAACATTTGATCGCTTGGCAACCATGGTGAGAATGGCAAATGAACTTCAGCTAGCTGCGCAAGATGTTTGATGTTTCGTTCATTACAGTTCTCAAACATAATCGAAGGTGGCATGTCTGTTTATAAGAATCTACTTGACCAGAAGAAAAAAGAGCGCCAACAACTACCCATAACTATGTTCTTATCTCGTAAAAAGACACCGGCACCTTGGCCTTCAGTGGAAAAAGACACTACAGTGAAGCGACGCCAGGACGAAGAGGCGTGGTCAGAGGAACTGTGAAATACTCCTGAGTCACTATTAATAATTTCTTATGTATCCGACCTCGTAGGTTGATCATTAAAGTTAAATTCGTTAGTTCTAAAATCCGTCATTATAAATTATAGGAAAACAAATATACTGTATGTTTATTTCTCAAATAAATGTTTGGGACTGAAAACAGGTTTTGATCTTTGGTTTCATTCTGTAATACTGGACTTTTGTTTTTACGAAGGTTTGAACTTGGAGAGAGTTTAAACAAGAGAGAAAAGTGTGAAAATGCTAATGCCTGTCTGAGAAAAGTGTATAAAGTGTGCAGTGAGGGGGTTGACAGCCTTAAATTATATATAATAATTGTTAAAAAAATGTAGCACCCGCAATAAACGAGGGACCACTGTATATTATATCATAGCTAATCCATTACTTAACAGGAAAGGAAAATGCAGTGAGAATATCCATATCCATATATCCTTTGGTTGCTTTGTGTATCTTTATAGTTATGTTATGTTTCAAACCTAAGCATCTGAACAAAAGGGCCTCCTGCATCTGTAGAGCAGGTTCTTACATATAACCAGAGATGGGCAGTAACGCGTTACAAGTAACGCATTACTGCAATCCGATTATTTTTTTCAAGTAACGAGTAAAGTAAGGGATTACTATTGCAAAAAAGGTAATTAGATTACTGTTACTTTCCCATAAGCACGCTGCGTTACTAAATTCCGTAAAAAGTGACAAAAACATTAGCGTCTGCTGCTCACTGCGTGGGAAGAAAACTTCTTTTTACAGCGAAAGAAACCCCTAAACGTCTGAACAAGCACCGACAGTACGCTGCCACGAGAATGTGAAACTCCCAGATCCTTCCACTGACCACTACGCCACACCTGCACCAGGGCAAACCTCCGCCTGCCCCACTCCTGCTATACAGGTGAAAATAGAGCAACAGGACCGCTGAGTCTTTGACTTTATTTAGTTTCTGCTGTGTTTTACGTGCATTTATTTGAAAGAGTGAGTGTAAACACAAACTATTTTATTCTATGTGCTGGAATGTGCAGAAAATAAGTTTAAATGTTAAACAAATTTCTTCCAGTCAGAGAATGCTGCATATATTTTAATGTTTGCTTCATGCGTAAAGTTAAAAGATTAAAACTAATAAAACTAGTTTCAAAAGGAGACTTTTTCATTTGATTACATTTTATATGATTATGCAGAAAAAATAGAATTGGGCTGAAAGATCTATTGTTTTATTACCTATTCAGGTTGTAAATCATTTTGTAAGAAGTAACTAAGAAACTAATTACTTTTGAAAATAAATAATCAGTAAAGTAATGGGATTACTTTTCGGGGGAAGTAATTCGTAATTAGTTACTGATTACTTTTTTCAAGTAACTTGACCAACACTGCATATAACTGAGATAGACACCGTGCTTATGTAGTATGTTAAGTCGTATCTACATAAGCACAAGTGTATAAAGCAACCGGGAAAGGTTTAGCTTTAACACTTCAAACTGGCTTCAAAAACATGCAGACACACAACACATGCTCTGGACATTCCACCAACCCAAAATGTGTCCTGGGAGCTGCTAACTGCTCCTCCTGACCCAGCTTAAGTTCCTGTGCAAACCTCCACATTGCAGACAGGTGCAGGGTAAGAAGCTGTAAGGAGTGGAAGGAAGAGTGTCCCCTTTGCCTCACACCCCTGACCCTCTCAGACCTCTGAGGCACCTGCATAAGCTGCTTCACAATAAGTAGACAACCTGCTGCCATGCGCCATCACACCTGATGCCAGGGTGAAAATGTGTGTACTGTACATTTGTGTGCTGCAAATTAAAGTTTATATTGTACAAAGATGGGGAAAGGTTTTCTGACAGTTAAATAGACAGTGTATGTCATCACAGAGTGAGGTTCACCTCCACAGCCTGTAAAACCTTTATATACACAATCACCTGCACATTTTCTCTGCCTCGTATACAATATATGTATCATATATGTATACAATTTAACATGTTGTGCACATATCAATAGTCTGAAAAAGAAAAAATATTCAGCGGCTGGCAGTACTCTGGGAAATGCCTTGTTTATTCCAGAGGACAGAGAAGGAGACGACAAATAAACAAATAACCAGGTGGACAGGTTTGGACGAGGTCTGATGAGTCTTGGTTTCTGCAATGTTCAGATGATACAGCTGTGGCACTATGTTAAAGACAGAGACATGAAAATAGTACCCCCCCATTTTATTTTATACTCGAAGACACTTTCTTTTAGTGAGGCCACTGTAATGTCAGTTTTACTGTTGTATAAGTTCCACCAGCAGAGGGCGCTCGGTCTTGTACGCATCGGTAGCTGACGCTACACTAGAAGAAGTAGTGTAGTGGTGAAGAGGCAGCGTACGGCCCGCGCGCCGAAAGAACTGATTAATCAGACATTTTTCTGTCTTTACAGTTTTCTGTAAAAATAAATATGTTGCACGGGAGATGAGTTGGCCCATCATTTCAGCAGTGCAGCACAGTCATAATTTCAACATGAAAGCACAGATCCATCCTGCCTTGTATCTATGATTCTGGCTGATGGCGGTGCTGTTATGATTTGGGGGTATTTTCTTTGAGACCCTTTGGTCCTTTAGAGCCCACAGAGTATTAGCTCGTCCAGAGTCACCATGGGCCTCTTGGCTGCATTTCTGATCAGCGCTCTCCTTGTTCGGCCTGTGAGTTTAGGTGGACGGCCTTGTCTTGGTAGGTTTACAGTTGTGCCATACTCCTTCCATTTCTGAATGATCACTTGAACAGTGCTCCGTGGGATGTTCAAGGCTTGGGAAATCTTTTTGTAGCCTAAGCCTGCTTTAAATTTCTCAGTAACTTTATCTACAGAGCATGATGAGGATTTCACTTTACCTAAAACTATAATTAAGTCATTAAGTGTGATTGGAGAAAAGGAGGTAATTGATCCAAGACAGCAAAGGGTATCTTCATAAGGGGTAGCACTTGAGGAAATTTTGGATCTCAAGTCCATCACCTTATTTACAAAGTAATTGAGGAAAGTATTACAATTACAAAGTATTGACTCAGGGGGCTGAATAATTACGCACACCCCACTTTGCAGTTATTTATTTGTAAAAAATGTTTGGAATCATGTTTGATTTTCGTTCCACTTCTCACGTGTGCACCACTTTGTGTCGGTCTTTCACCTGGAATTCCAATAAAATTGATTCATGTTTGTGGCTGTAATGTGACAAAATGTGGGAAAGTTCAAGGGGGCCAAATACTTTTGCAAGCCACTATTGCAGTTGGTGAAATATCAGTATTTCAAGGCAAAAGAGGGTTAGAGCCCAATTCTTATCTTTGATTATGCGGCAGAAAAGCTGAAAATTCATATATATTCAAAAGATTCTCCTTTCCTGGAAAAGCCTCATGTTTTTCACAAAGTGACCATTATAAAGATGTAAAGTATGTCCCAAAAACTGTCAAAAACTGTCAAATTGCATCCATAAAAGCAAAGCAGTGAATAAAAACATGCTGATAAGCTTTGTGTGCTTATAACGCTCTGTGAATTAACTGATTGACACCTAGCATGTAAATGTATTTTCTCCAGGACAGAAGTACTGTTATATCTAAACAGAATGTGCATTTGTGTCACGGATAAATACATACAGAAAAATTCCAGTTCATCACAAAACACTGTCTGTTGTCCTGCACTCTGGGAACATCTGATGGGATACCAAACTGAAGCCACTACATTAAAAATGACTCTTTCAGCCGTTCCCTTTGTTTGACTTCAGTTTAGAGTGTTTCTTCTTTCTTTGTGTATTTATGTATGTATTTATTTATCAACAAACACATCTGCAATGCATAAATTCATTGCAGATTCAACAGACGGGACAATGATTCCATGTAGAGGCATGGATTAGATTGGGTTTGGGATATCAGGGCACCATCAGGCCCCCTGCTGTGTTTCTCATCCAAACTCATTTGGATGTGTGACTGGGAACGAATCAAGGAGAATTACTTCTACTCAGCTGAAAAGGTATCTCACAAATACAACCACATACCCCATCATCTTTCATGGGGTTTTTTAGGATTTTCTTTCAGGTGAAAAAGCACTGTTCATGAATAAAGTAAATGTAAATGTTTGTCTTGTTTTTGAAGATAATCTAACCCACACTCTACCCTGAGGGAGTCATTAACCTTGATCTTGGCCATGATTATCAAAATAATTAGTTCTTGTGGGCTGGTGCGCAATTTAGTATCAGATATCACAAATAATTTATGATAGCTTGAAGCTTTTATTGGATTGAACTATAACTGAGATCGATCACAAAGGTGCAGGTTTGGTAAAAAGAAGCTGTGGAAAAGACTAGATTTAGCTGGTGCCAGAACAAAAGAGATGTTTGCCCCTTCGAGTCATGCCTATAAAATTAAGTTAAAACATTCAAATGATGGGAAGTAACAAAGACAGCTGGAATACAATATTTTGCGTGTAAACTGGAAATATTTCTAAAAACATCAACATCCCTTTAAAAGCTTTGAAGGTTATGTAGCTTATTCCAACAGCGCTTGGGCATCTTTTTCTGCAACAAGACATGACATTAAAGGCAACATGTGTGAACTGAATAAGTGGAAAACAATGGGTGGGTGGATGTTGGCCAATTTGATTAGCAGGAAAAACATATCTGTTAAGATGATAAATTAGAGTGTAAATTTGATTTATCGGGGTAAATACCCTTGCATGTGATTCATCAAACAATCACATGTGGAAACAGCCAAAAATGCTGTTTGCTGTTCAGGTTGGAAATGTCCACCCTTTGTTAATGTGACACGGATGCACACATGGAAACGTCAACACAGTTTCCCATGGATCTGACTAAAGCGTCCAAAGACAATGGATAAAAGATGTTAATTAATAGGATAAATGCAAACATACACTATGAGATTTTATGGAGCGGGAAGCTGCTAGAACTGTAAGGGACGAGATTGCCTTCATTTTGGTAGACTATATGGACAACAGAACTACATCTCTCTTTTTATTTAATTCAGGCATTTTTCCTTTTAGAGCTTAATTCGAGTGCTGTGTTTTGGACAATCACTGTTTGTCTACTGCACATGCTGATGTGTACTGGTAGTCGCAGGGTGTGGGTTTCCATGGCTGAGGAGCTCCTGTAGATTTAACATGCAGGTGGCCCAGTACTTTTGTTCATATATGTTTTAATTAATGGTCTAACTGAGCGAGCTTTTCTTGCCTTGCTTGTTTTAGCAGATTGCCCATAGCAATAGTGTTGTAATCGAACATTCCTGGTCTTCAGATTCTGTCATTGTAAAGTTTTTTTAAAAGGAAATAAAGTATAAGTGTTCTAGGAGTTCTAGGAACTCCCTGAAGGTAGCTGTCCACTAGGTACAGTTCCTCGTGAACTACATATCATCTGTGACATTTTTCTGAAGCTGTTTACTTTCCTTGCACCATTAAGAGGTGGTAGACAGTTTGTGTAGGGCATCTTGAATCAAGCTCTGTGTTTATCGAGTTTTATGGAATTTGTGATGACAACAAAGTTGCAAAGACGTGGTTTCTGACAAAAAAGGTTGCATTGCTATGATGCTACATGTGGCAAAGAAAAGACACATTCGGCCTTATCTTTAAGTTTATTTTGCCGTTTCAGCTTTTCATTGTACCTGTGCATTCTTTTGTGTGTCATAGTAGAAAATAGCTGAGAGGAAATGCAAACAATTGATTTCTTTATAATCTCAAGTTCAATGAAACAGCTAAAGGTACCAGGCTACGCTAACCACATCCTAAAACTTGCTAATATGAGTATTTTTAAGTAGAAGTACTTTTTACAGGCAACAAGTCAATAAAACACTTAAACTTACAAACCAACCAACATACCAACTTTCATGTTTTTAGGATATTATTCCTTCCTGTGTAGTGACAAGACGGTAATCCTTTTATTTATTGTCACTTTACTGGTTCTCTCTTTATCTTTCCACCACATATCCTATAAAACAATGTGTATTATATATTCTAAGAATGTATTCATCAATACATATTAAGCCTTATTAAGATCACCAACACACATTTCATGCCAGTTATGATTTTTTACATCTTTGTTTTGATATCTTAATCTTAATTATTTATAGAATCGCTCACTCACATCAGATGAACATTTAACTTTATTTTTTCAGTTCAGTTTTATTTGTATAGCACTAAATCACAACAACATTCACCTCCAAGCACTTAAAAAAAGAAAAATAGTAAATGTAAATGAACAAATCAGGTGCATAATTGCAAACACAGTCTTCTCTTTAAAAGTCAGTCTCATGGCCAAGTTATCTAATGAAAGACAGATTTCCATATTGATTTGAACTCTTTAAAAATTAAGTTGTATTAAGTGATTTATATAGTTCTTTTCATAAGTCATAAAGTGATCTGGAAATACTAGGAGTGCTGACCTTGGACTTATACAGAGGACGTGCAGATCAATAGAACTGATCGATTAAATAACTAAATACATGTTTTGCTCTGTGGTGCAGTCTTGTGTCCTGCAGCCTCACTTTAGCTTGGAAAATCACCCACTGCCTTGTTGGTGCCACAAACATACACAAGAAAGGTGAAGTCGGTAGCACTTTCTAATACAACCTGCGACTAAGGAGTAGGTACCGTTGAAATTACCGTGTAACTGTATTTACATACAAATACTTACAGTTAGTTATACTAGAGTAACGGGGTAACAAGTCAGCTTTTCACAGGAAACAATGAAGCACTTTAACTAATTTTAAGTACGTCGCAAGTAAATTTTATCATACTGTAATTAATTTCAAATACATTGTAAGTTAATTTAATTACTAGGTAATTTCATGGAACTTTCAAGAAAAACAAACTTTATTTGGAAATCTTACAACATTGTACTTTTTGGGGTGTAGGCCATGTTAGGCAGCCACTCAATCTAAAAAGAAAAGAGACACAAACTGCACTGTGAGTAAATACAACATAAGTAATCTTAATTACTGAGTAAGTAATTTTAAGTACAACATAAATAATTTTGAGTATGAACTAATCAATTTTAAGTACACTGTAAGTCATTTTAAGTACATGCTACGGCCCTGTGCCTCGGCGCGAGTGGGGGACCCTTTTCTCTTCAAGCAAATCCAAGAGTGCCAGGACTCACTGACGACTGGCTAGCTGGAGACCTGTGCCAGCCCTCCTGTATGCAGATTGCAGTGAGTCAACCCTCACAGACAATTGGCTGCCTGGGATCCTGTGATGCTCCAGGAAGCAATGAGTGCTTGATTGTACTCACCTGTAGCTACAAAAGGCTCGAGATCCTGCACTCAGGGGCTGCTGCTTAGGACTGAACGTGCAGTTTGCCCTTCATGCCGCCCTCTTGGAACTTTGTTTGTTGAACCATGTTCACAGTATTGAACTTTGTTAACCTTGGTACATGGTTGAACTTAGCTTGATTAGAGTTTTGTGATGCTAGCTTGCCTGAGTTAACCCTTAGCTTTTACATTCGTCTGTGTTAATGCATTACATGTGTCATTTGGTTGCCCAGTGGTCTGTTGAATAGCCCTGTTGGTCTTTTGTTTGAAGTTTGCAATAAAACCTTTTATTTTACTCAGTTTCTCGTGTGAGGGCTCCTGTATGTTACTCCCCTCCTGTCCCCTAGCAGATGGGCAAATTCTCCTTGCTGTCCTCCAGGGTGTTGGAAATAATTATGCAGATGTGTTTAGTTGTCTGTCAGTTGTTTGGTGTAATTTAAGCTTCAAAAAGGTGTTTGTTTAATTCTGAGCCACAAATCAGCTTTTTCCGCCGAGTCGCCGACATCCGACCTCACCTACAGGATTTTCATTTCCCCATAAAATAGATGAGTCAATATCCCTTCCTGTTGTTGAATAGGAGAAGTTTCAGTTTGGTTAGACTACAACTTCTGGTCTCAGACATGTTTAAAAACCTTTAAAATGACTAGAAACCCCAATCTGCACTTAATACATCTTGCATAGAGTGCACTATACAGGTCAAAGGATGTTCGGGATGGTTTTGCATTATCTAACACTGTCAATACACCTTACAATTAAATCTACACTCTTTGGTTCTGTTCAGCTGTTCAGAGATATGTGAAGACTTATTACAGCCTCCCCTTCAATGTGAATATATAGTTTATTATTTCAACAATGTACCGTACAAAATGGAACTATATACACCAGATGTGGTGTGATGTTTGTGTGTCTGTCTCAGTTCTTTTAACTCTAAGTATCATAAAGTAATGTGGTAACATCTGGACTGATGTGTTTACTGTCAGCATTTTATTCACAAGTTTAAAAGCAAAGCTTGATTTAAAAATAGTGTTTTTATTCCATTAATTTTATTGAATACTTTTTACTTTTATAATGTTTGAATAAATAAAACAATTTAATATGTATTTGTGAATCAATTTACAAACACATAATTCATTGTACAATTCTTTACTTCAATGTGTGTGGCTCTTGTGGTCCTCCATACTAAAGCGCGTGGTGTCCAGAAGCAGCGGCACATGTCGACATGATACTGAACGGAGAGAAGAGAGAGATTTATGCCAGATCATACAAAGCTCAGAGAAAACCCTAATAGTCTCATTTTCCTCCCCTCACCCCAGTGGTCACGGCAGATGGCTGTCGCTCCTTGAGCCAAGTGAAGGCCGAGGTTTTCTTCCCACTGTCACTAAATGCTTGCTCGGATGGGGCTGTTTGATTGTTAGGATTTCTTTCTATTATTGTGGGGTCTTTACTCTATTTGATTTGGCACTACATAAAGAAAATTGAATTGAATTGAATTGAATTCATTTTCTAGGCCTCAGCGGGGATGTTCCCTGTCATGACTCGGATGTGAGGCCACTGTCAGGGTGCTGGGTCATTGACCCAGAATTTTGAGTTCATTTAGTATTTATGACCCTTTTTGCTGCATTTTGGAGATGTTTAAGTGTTTATAGTATTGAGTTTAGCCCTATGTATGTCTCTGAGTTCACTTGTAATTTTTGGTTTCAGATTCTCTCCATTTAAAGCAATGCATTATCAGGGACCATAACATCCAGTCCTTTTACTGTATCTTATGTCTATTTGTGCCTTTGTCTTTGTGTGTGTCACTCCGTCGCTCTCCAGGTCCTAGTCATGCCGTTGTGTTTCATCTTCCTTTTCTGTTCCCATGTTCCCCTTCCTGTGTTTCATTCCATGTCTCCATTTTAGTATTGCCCTTTAGAGAGTGGTAAGTGGGACCCTTGTGTTTGTCTTAATGTGGCATATAGTAGCCTGTTGTCATTTTACAAACGTTTATGGACTGGCCTTGACTGACTCCTGGTTTTATGGTCTTTTACTCAGAATTTTACTCAGAATTGTTTTATATATTTTAATCTTGCTTTTATAAAGAACTGTAACTATTTGTTTCATGTAGATCTCTTTTACTAATTTGTTTAACATTTTATGCTTTTTTTGTTGTGTTGCTGTAGTGGAGGTGCGGCTGCTTGTTGAGGGGCTAGGCACGTGAGGTGGAATCCCCTCCCCGATGCATGAGAGTGTACACACCAGGCATAGGTAGATTTCACCATTTAGATTTCAGTGTGAGTGACAGTGAGGTTTGCAGTGGAAGTACATGGGTGAGTAATCGGTGGCACCCTTGGGCACTCCTCCTGGTAGGTTGCCTCCTCAAGTGGCCGGTCTCCACTATTTTATCAAGTTGTTATTGTTCTAGGGTAGCATCGTGGCAGCGAGCCTGGTCATTTTAATCATTGTTTGTTAATAAAGTGTTTTAATTACCATCTTGCAGGCTCAGCCCTGCTACCATTTCTGATTTTACAGTTCTATGCTTTTAGCAGTTTTTGTTAATGCATTTTGATTTGTAAAACTGATCTGCCTCACCTCTGCTGTTAATAGCGAGCCTGTGGGCTTTGGTAGCTAGTGTAACATCTACATTGGCTATAAAAATCTTTCCTGGGGTGTACCTCTCCCCCCAGGTGGCGTTGTCAACATCACCTTCCCTGGTTATCCCTCATTCACGCCACCACATTAAGGTCTGCAGCCGCAGACCCCTTGAAAGGCCACCTGTTTGACCCATTCAAAGCTTGGTGTAAACTGGATCATTGGGCCTCATTTACCAACAGTCCATACATACAAATCAGTGTGTAAATCATGCGTATACACAAATCCATGATTTATCAATACTTTTGTGCCTAAATCTTGTGGCTTGTATCCACGATCTCTTTCTTTCAGTCAGTACCCAAAGCTCATGACCATAAGTGACCGTTGGGGATATAAATGGGCCGATAAATCAAAAGCTTCATTTACACACTCAGCTTCATGTTGACAGATCAGTGAAACATCTGTCAATTTAAACATATTCCATTATCTCATCTTATCATAAATGTCCTTATCTTTCATTAGAAAGCACTTCTATCATTGCTGGATGTCATCAGCCACAGGATCTGGGGTCAACAGATCTCATGTTCCTCATTCTTCTTCTGGTTCCTTTTTCTTGAAGTCTGTTAGGCTTTTTTATATCAACTTTGATTCCAAACATCTCTGTACGTGATGTTTGATGAGTGTCTATAGCAGTCAGCCTCAGTGTTGGGTTTTTTGGACTGATTCTCACTCCTGTAGAAACGCTTTGGAAAGCTGTGCATCTTCTGGCTTTCTCCCACTTTTATTACATTTTATACAGTAAGACTGTATGTTTCTCATATTCGAGATGCTGGCTTCTCTTACAATATTGTCACCACTTTCTCTGCTGCACCGGGAGATAAATGTGTTTCTTTATGGAGAGAAATTGGTAGATTGCACAATGCCACAGGTTATTCTGATTCACTAAGAGAACAGGTCTGTATGGATATTTGATAAATCCAACAGTAATTTTGCATGCAAATACATTTTTGCGCACAGGGTAAGAACGTTTCCATGAAAATACTAGTTAATGAGGTGCAATGATCCCGAGCGCAGCAGCAAATCTACAACAACACGACTAAAAAGAAAATCAATGTGTTGCTGTGGCAAAGTCAAACGCCAGACCTCAACCTGATTAAAATACTGTGGTGGGTGCTTAAGAGAGCCGCGCATAAACAAATACTCGGTGAACTGAAATTAACCAAAACACAACAGCTATAATGAGAACACACCAAGTTTGTACAAGAAACAACATCCACTGAACCTCAACTTCTTCTCTGTCTGCTCCCCAGCTCATTAAGGCTGCAGCTGAGTGCAGTGGGTTAATTGAGTGAATTGTCTAACAGTGGACAGAGTGTTCATAGTGTGTCTGTGTTTGTGTGTGCGTTTCACCATGCAGCTCCAACATGGTCCTCTGAATTGCTGCTGGAGCCCGGCTCCTGACACAACCACCCTGGGCCCTCAGCGCCTAGATAACGAGCTCTATGCCTGACAGGTGTGTCGACATTAGGGGAGGGAGGGCTGTTCCCTATCAACCACCACCCCCAAACACACACACAGCCATTACCCACCAACCCGCCATCATCCTATCCTCTTACAGTAAACATCCCCATCAGCCTGCCTGCTCGCTTTGGAGAGTAAAAAGAGAGAACATGTTTGACATAATTAATTGGCTCTTTCTATAAAGTCAAAAGAGATGAAAGAGGTTATCAGTCTGAAATAATTAATTTGGAACTAAATTCACTGACAGTTGGGTTCGCTCAACAATTCACCTTTTTTTTCTCTCATCAGTGCCTTTTGAATGGCACACAGCCTGATACTGAGCGCGTTATAATGAAATATGAATGAAAAGGAATTTAATTAATGTGACCCTGCAGAGAAGGTCTTGCTCTTATACATTTTTGTAGATTATTGCCTTTCATTATGACGCTAATGTAGCAAGCATTTTATTCCAATTAACTTGAAATGAAAGAGGAAATTACATGAATTAATAACGGTGGGGGTGGTTACACACATTTCCTCAATTACCATCAGCATAATGCTGTATCCATATCTCAGCATCGCAGTAATTAAAGGGTTTCAGGAGGACTTTTTAACCAGTCGGTGAAAAGATATTGCTATCACGGCCTGAGGCAGAGAAGTATTGCTTTTGAATGAAAGGCCATGACGAGATCACAGAGGTTCATTTAGGAAACCTCCTGGACTGAGAAGACGGGCAAAATTTGCTTATTTGGAAGCTAATACTGATCTGCTCTCTGTTGGACGTCCTTAACAAACATTGAATGTTTCCCCTGTGTGTATGAGTGCTAGCACAGTACATCCTTCACAATATACTCTGTTGTGGAATGAGTTTGAGACAGCAGGAGGAGATGTTGAGTCTGTGACTGCTGCTGTTAAGTCCATCACCATTTTCTCTTTTGGCTTCAAATCTCTACTTAACATAGTGGATAATGCCTGGGAGCCTCTTGTCCCTATTAATACTGCAGATATGTTCACTTTCACAACTTGGAAGATGCTAGGAGCTATATTCCTGAAAGAAACATAATTAGGGTTTTTCTTTACATTACCAAAAGAAGAGAGCATGCCTTCATTTACAGTAGGCCTAAATTATTATTACATCAAGTCTCTTAATTGTTATGAGCCCAAATATAATTCTGTGAAACTTTTCCAAGTGTATGATTGAATAGTTTTAACTAAGCTTTAAGCTTTATCAAAAAGAAAGTTTTAAGGCTAATCTTAAAAGTAGAGAAGCTGTGTCCCAAATTAAAACTGGGAGCTGGTTTCACAGAAAAGGAGCCTGAAAACTGAAGGCCGCCCCTCCCTGAGCCTGGTTCTTCCTGTTAAAAGGGAGTTTTTCCTTCCCACTGTCGCCAAAGCTCTCGCTCACAGGGGGTCATATGATTGTTGGGTTTTTCTCTGTATGTATTATTGTAGGGTCTATCTTACAATATAAAGCACCTTGAGGCGACTGCTGTTGTATTTGGTGCTATTGTCACGGTCTGGGCCGTTTTGACGCAGCATTTTGAGTTTCTTATGTTTTGGTTTATTTTTGAATGATGGATTGATTTCTGTTTCTCTGGTGCTTTATTGATTATTATGATAAATCTATGTTTCAGTTATTCTGGTATATGTATTATGATTAATGTTCTGGTTGTATTTTGTTATTATTGCAGGTTTAGCTCAGTCTGTCTTTCTCTGTCTAGTCTGTGTCTTAGTAAAGTGTGTCTTGTTTCCTGTTTTACTTTGAAGGTTCATGTTCATGTGTGATGTCAGCGTGTTCAATTTTACTCCGCCCCCTGTCTCGTTAGCCCTATTACTTCCAGCTGTGTTCCCCACCTGTTTGTAATCTCCCCGTGTGCTTCTGTGTGTATTTAAGTCGTGTCTTCTTATGTTGTAGTCGCTGGTATGTCTGTGCATCCATTGTGGGTCATTCGTGTGGTCTCCCTGCTGTCTTCCGTCATATGCCTCTGCTCACCCTCCTTCATGTTCGTGTTTAGTAGTTTAGTTTTCCCAGTTCAGGTTATCTTTAGTTCTGTTTGCAGTTTTCAACTTGTTTTGTCTTACAATAAACCTCCTTCACACCTCCACGAGTGCCTGCAATTGGATCCTCCTTTATTTTTCTCCACATGGCTCATCCCATTCGCCGTGACAGCGATAGAGAGATAGATAAAATAAATTGAATGAATTGAAAGCAATACAGAATCAGTCAGTATTGTCATCCATCAGCCAGACAAAATATGGCATATACAGTTTCACAAATTAAAATGCAAACACAAAACAATAAATAAATAAACTGCTGCACTGTAAAATGCTTCAACATCACACCACAGCCTGATAAACATTTTTTCATGTCAATGAGCTACAACTCCTCCCCTGGGAGCAGGTCCATCATCTTCTCTCTTTTCTATTAATCTCACCCCAGCCTCCTGTTCTCCCACAATGAGGGGTGAGGGGCTCAAGGGGGCCTCTGAAAGGATGTTGGGCCAGTCAAGCAGTACTCCACAAGGGACCCTAACATATTGCACATTTCTCTCTGGAGCATCCATATAATTGTCACTGGTTGCTCATTAAAGGACACAATTAATCAGAATGGATTGGCCATTACAGGTCAGCAGACAGGGCACCCTAAAACAGTTGGCCTGTGGTTCATCTCACATGTGGCTCTAAATGAAGACTCACTGTAGCATGACTCCATAATGTCTCCTTGATGTGCCATTAACATTTATTACTGCAGAGACAAAAATGGGGCAGCTGCAGGTATCAACATGGGGGAGAGACCTAAACCATGTATTTGGAAAGCTGCTTCATTTAAAACTCGTTTGTTCTCTGTTCTGCCACTATCCTTTTACTTTTGTTTATTATAGGATGTTATGAACTGGCATTTATATTTTTCAGTGCTTTAGCTACCTTCCGTCTTCAATTCCACACCTACAGCCAATTTAGAGTAATCAGTTAACCTAGCATGTATGTTTTTCAACTAAGTGGATACCGAGAGGAAATTCATAGAAGTGCAGTGAGATAACTCAGGTTTGAAATCACTTTGGGTCTCAGACGACCCCGTGTATGTAACATGTAACACTCCTGATCAAAGGATCAAATGAACGTGCACAAAAGGCAAATTATTCAGGAAGTATGTAAAGTTTCTCTTTTCTTGTCACTTCATTACTCACGTTTGTTCTTACTTGCTATCAAAAATACTTGAGAATATTACTCCATATCAACTCAGGACAAATGGTTGTTAGTGTGCTGACTTTAGCTATAATGACGAGTCAGCCTCTATGAGGGCACTCTTCAGGTTAGCAGAGACTACTAAAATATTCTACTCAGGTAAAAGCGATCTTGGGGAGACCATGCAGTCACCACACTGAAAGGTCCTGGCCAGATGGTGGAGCTGAACCCAGGACCTTCTTGCTGTGAAGCAGCAAGACTTTCCAGAAGGGTTAGAGGTGTGTTTATGGGATTTTTTTTTTTACCAACCATTCTAAGATATTTGTGAGGTCAGACAGTGATGTTGAATGAGAAGGCCTGGCTGCAGCCTCCTCTCTAATTCATCTCAGATGTGTTGAGGTAAGGTCATCCTAAAACTGTTCTACAATGTTGGGAGCATAAACTTGCCCACAGATCTGTGTACACTGAACCATAAAGAGCTCCTTTCACTGGAACTAAAGGGCCAAGCCCAACTCTTAAACGACAGCCCCATACCAGACTGTTCTTCTGGCTCCTGCTAAACCCAGACTTGTCTATCACATTGGCAGATGGAGAAGTGTAATTCGTCCCTCCAGAGAACGCATTTCCACTGCTGCATGCTGCAGTAACTATGCTTTGTATCGCGTTTGCATTGCGTCCGTTCTCTCTGTTGCTCTCTGTTCTTGAGCTGATCTGGAGGTCACATGATGTTTGGAGATCTGTAGTGACTGGCTCAGCAGAAAGTTGCCGATCTCAGGCTTTGTGATTTATGTGGCCTACCACTTCATGGCTGAGTTGCTGTGATTCCCAGTTGCTTCCACTTTGTTAAAATGCCACTAACAGTTGACTGTGGAATAATATTTAATAGTAATGAAATATCACAACTGGACTGCATCCTGTCACAGTACCATACTGGAGTCACAGAGCTCCTGGGAGCAACCTTTTTTTTCACATATTTTTAGAAGCTGTCTCCATACCTGAGAAAGTGATTGTAACACATGAATTCAGTGATTTGGATGGAGTCGGATAATACCCCAAGAGGCATTAAAATTTAAACAATACCAATATATTTTTTTATACATATAAATAAATATAGCAAAACAATTAAGATATGCTCCCAGTTTTGATTCAGAGAACAGACACCATCTCTACTTACTTACTTACTACTTAAGATTAGTCTTAAAAAATTCCATTTTGATAAAGCATATAGTTAGAGCTGGATCAGGTGACCCTTAATCCTCCCCTAGGTATCATGCAATAGGCCTAGGCTGTGGAGGATTCCCATGATTAGTGTTTCTTCTTCACTCATTATGTGTTTACACATTAGTTATTATTAATCTCTGGCGCTCTTCCACGACATGTCTTTGGTTGGTTTCAGTATCTCTGCACCCTTTGATCTTATTTTCTCTTGAGTCTCTCGCGCTGGTAAATGTTTCCTTTAAGTTAAACTGGGAGAAGCATATCTTCACCCAACAGTCTGCTTATTGACAAAGTTAACCTAGTCCTAAAATTTGACATTTCTTTGATTTCTTCCTGCAGATCACATGTGGACTTTCTCTATACCTCTTTGAACTTACAGAGACGCTTGTTCACGACTGCCTTTAATGGTGTTATAGAAGTCGTATTTATTGCAGCTTACTGTGTTTTATTGTAGGGTCTTTACCTTACAATAAAAAGCACTCTGAGGCAGTGGTGACATTTAGCGCGATGTGGAAAAAACCGAACCGAATTGCATAGAATTAAAGAGGAAAGAGGAACATACTGTGTGCAGGATGGAACAGTTCAAGGTGTCTGTGTTGTTGAAATGGTCTGTTTTGCCTTCTGACATTACAGCAGTCAGTGATTTAGGTTGGTTGACCACTGAGGTTCCCCTTTGATAGCTGCTACTGTGAAGCAGATGTGTGGGAGGAATTTCTGGCCACAGCTGTTGTTGTTACTCAGTGACTATTAACCTATTTATCTTAGCACAGTCCTCTTGTCTCATCAATTCAGGTGTTTTAAAGTTGTAGTGATGAAATTACAGCAGTGAAAGATCCGTCTGGCTTTTACCTGCTTGAAAACTAAGGACACATTTGGACTTCGGAGCCCTCACATAGCAGTTTGTGTGCACACAATTGGAAGAAGAAGCTTGTAGTGAGAGGAGATCCTCCCAGTGGGCACATTACCTCTCTTCCTGTGTGCTGGTTGACCACACTGAGAAAGAGACTCCAGGGACCACATGCAGTGCTGGTGGTACAGCCTGCAATTTACTTCACACTTTTAAATCCCATTCTCTCTGCTTACTCTGCAAAATTAAAAGCAGAGCTTTTGTCTGAGGAGCATTTTGGAAGAACTGTAAGGAGAGACATGAACAATGATGGGACAGAGTGCAGAGGCAGAAGAGTTGTGCATGATGACTAATAAGTTGCTAAAGAGCACTTTCTAGTGGCACAATGAATGACTGGCATGCCAGATCACAGTGGATCCCACACACCCCTCTACTGGATCTACTGGAAATCCATCATATCCTCATACCCACAATGCAGAGGTCGACATCAACCCAGTGATTTTTCCACATCTCAGAGATGCAGCAGAGGTGGCAAAAGTACAGACTTTCTTTACTTGAGTAGAAGTACAGATGCCTGGGTTAGAAAATACTCCAGTAAAATTTGAAGTACTGAAGAAATGTTTTTACTCAAGTAAAAGTGAAAAAGTACAGCAGGCTCTGAAATGTACTCAAAGTAAGAAAGAAGAAAGTAGCTCCTTGAAGGACAACTCTATAAACCATTTCTGTACAAATTCACATTAGTGCATGAGAATAAAAAATGTATTCAAATTTAAATTCCTAATTCTAATGAGTGTATTTAGCTCTGTTATGTAGGACACCTGCAGTGAAAGAGAATCTTAAAAATAACTAGAAAAAGTTGCATTTCCTGCGAAAATGCAGTGTGAATGTCGGGTAGTGGAATCTGCTGAAAAGAGCTGAAGAAGCTGAAGTTTGTGCTGAAAAGAGGTGAAGAAGCTGAACGTTTGGCCTAAAAGAAGTGAAGGAGCTGAAATTTCTGTTGAAAAGAGTTAAAGAAGTTAAACTGTCTACTGAAAAAAATGGGGCCATGACTAGGATTTGAACCTGGCCCTCCCGCTCTAAGAAATTCACTGAAACAAACTGGTTCTCAGCTGAATAGAAGATATGATGAGATAAAAAATGTGCAGGGTGCAGAGGACGCAGAGCAAACTGCTGAAGAACGCTGAAAAAGCTGAAACTTCTGCAGAAAGGAGGTGAAGAAGCTGAAATTTGTGCTGAAAAGAGGTGTAGAAGCTGAAGTGCTTGCTGAAGCTGTATTTGAAAGGGTACGCTGCAGAGTGTCAAGAAAGCAGTGTGCATGCAAACAGGGAAGATGTGCAGCAACTGCCACAGATAGGATTCAAACCTTTGCCACCAGGTCTCAAGGGAGCTGCTCATCCCACTGAACCAGTTCTAGTTCCAAGCAAAGATATGATGAGAGAAAAAATGTGCACTATTTTTTTTAATTTAAAAATTATTGATCAAGCAAACCAGTCAGCTGAAAAGACTGCACATGCTGAAGTTACGTAAGCTTTAACTGTCTGCTGAAAACATGTTGCCATGGGCGAAATTCGAGATTCAGAAAAGAGCAGGAATTGTAGAACTTTCTGCTTAAAAGAGATGAAAAAGCTGAACTTTCTAAAAGATTCAAACCAGGGTCCGCTGCTCTCAGGACAGCTGCTCAACTCAGTGAGGTAAACTGGTTCACAACACAAAGTTTGTGCTGGAAAAGTTTAACTGCCTGTTGAAAAGAAAAGTTGCGCAGAGCAGGGTTCAAACCCAGGCCTCCTAGTCTCAAGGTGGCTACTTGTCTCACTGAGCCACATGGGTTCTCAGGAAACTGAAAAGAGATGGAGAAATGGACAATTCTGCTGAAATGAGCAAAAGATGCTGAGATTTGTGCTGAAAAGAGGTGAAGAAACTGAAAATTCTGGTGAAAAGGGGTGAAGAAGCTGAAATTTGAGTTGAAAAGAATTTAAAAAAACAAAAAGTTGAACTGTTAACTGTAAAAAATTTTGCCATAAGTGGGATTCGAACCTGGGCCTCCCGCTCTGAGAACGGATGCTCATCTCACTGAGCTAAAACATGACTCAGCCCGGCAAGCTAAACATAAAAAGCTTAATATCTCAAAAGTATAAAAGTTATGACCACCAAAAGATATAGCTGGCATTAGCAGAAGGAACAAAACAGTATAAAATTACCAACTGTAGTGGTTCAGCACAGGAAAAAATTTCTAATATGAGCTTCTGTAAATTTTCTTTGTTTACCTGCTGTAATCAACTGACCTGCTCTTTGTACATTTACACAACTGAATTCAACAACATATCAGTAGTTTCATCCCCCACACTGACACTACACACGTTTATACTGTTTTTACACTTTACAGTATACAACTGGAATTCAGTGAATTAAGTATCATCAGCTTAAATGCAAATTCATCTCTGCTACACTTGATGTGCCCTAAATCTGACCATTGACTTTACTGTGAACTCACCACAGTACTGTAAACAAACTGGTTTTGTCCTGGACAAAACTACTAAATAGTGTTGTCGTGCAACATTTGATAGCTGGTGTAGAGCACCCATAATTTCATTGTACATGTACAATGACAATAAAGGGCTATTCTCTATTCTACTGAAGAACACCAGTTGCATATTTGACATCAACAGGTTTGCAGCCATTTTATACAAATGGCTCAATCAAGAACAAGTACAAGAAATACATTTCCTACCATGCACCCTTCAGAACAGATGCCAATTTTAATCATTTAAGTGCAAAATGAGTAATTATTTGCAAGCTTAAATTCCTTCAAGGCATTTTATTTTATAAGGTAAATGTCCTACAGTAATACAGACGAACCTCTACGAGCATGCACTTGGCAACAGTGGGAGGAAAAAGTAACTTTGACAGTCCAACAGTACCAGGATGAGGATGGCGCAGCCATATTTCCTTATCTGGTGTTTTAACAATTGTGGTGGAGAGCACTGTCTAATACACTGGTCCACATTTTGACAGATGAAGGTCAGAGCAAATGATACATTTCATTTTCATCCTCAAAAACCATTCAGTTGCCCGATGCACAGCAGTAAAATACCCTCGAACTGCAGGGTTTAAGAGTTCAGATTTTTCCTTTTTTTTTTCACCTGTCTTTAGATTAACATCCATTGAATAATTTGATGTCAGTGTCTTGTTTTTTGTTGAGTTTCTTTTGTAAATAACCACCATGGTTATCTTAGAAACAGCAATCTATTTTAGTACATTTATGCTGCTAAAATCATTCCCACCTGGGTCAAATGCATTACTAGCACATAAATAACACTAGCCGTACTACTGATGCTTTCTTTTGTAAGACTACTCTTGGTCTGCATCCAGCACGTAGATAAAGATCACCTGATTGACTAAAGAAATGGATTTGTTTTCTAAGTGCAATTCACTTAACTTAATATGTATGAGTGTGTGTATATATACTTTATATGTATGTGTGTGTATAGGTTTACACCTAGTTAACAAATTAAACTGGTCCCTGAATAACAGACAAACTATACAAAAAGGGGCAGAGTCGTCTCTTTGTTAAGGAAACTGAGCTCTCCTGACACCTACAGTACATTTCTGCAATGTTCAGTCAGTCTTTGGTGGCAAGTGTGCTATTGTATGCTGCAGTCTGCTGGGGAGGCAGCAAAGAAAAAAGGATGTGAGGAGACTGGAGACTGTAATTGGAGCCAGACTGGGCACACTGGGGGATGTGGTGATTGAAAGATGCACACTAAATAACTCATGATTGCCAACTTTACAACATTTATGGGACAAAAAAACATATGTATGGTTCTTTTGTAAAACAGAGAGAAACAAAAACTCATTCACAGCCATCAGGCTTTTAAATTATCATCAAAATAGAAGATGACTTATTTGGCTTAAGGCTTAATAAAGTGAATAACTATAGTGTTTAGTATTCATACACTCATACTACTTACCTCTGACATGTTTTTTAACATTGTTCTTAATAAAGCAAACACAAACTATTCATCCAGTTAATTCAATATAGTTAATTCCCAATGAAAACGACTCCACTTCTAGCAGCTGTATCAGTAAAATGACAATTCACACATAGAAGTAACGTAGAAGTAACATTAATATTAAGTCAGAACAGTTAAGTATTTTCAGGACTCTTACTTGGAGTGTGATATCAGTGTTGTTATAGTTTCATCCTCACCGCAGAGATAAATGTTGAGGGAAGAGAAAGCTGATGCAGAAACCAAGCATGTGAGAAATCTCCTGTTTACAAGTCAGGACCTCATTAGTGTAACAATTAGAATCCGAGCTTCTTTTCTACTTTTCTTCCACTTGTTCATCCTGTTGCTTACAGGTGTGGTAGGATACAATCATTATGGTTGCCTCCATGGTACTGTTTTTGCTTTTTTATAGATGGCCTCGGAAATGAAGCAGCACAAGCTGTCAGCCTGTACACCTTGTTCCTTCTCAGGTACTCATGTAAACAACCTCTGCTGCAGGCTTTGTAACAAGAGAGCTCACTTTCCACCTCACAGCACCACACGTTGTTCCTGTTAGAGATGCAGTCTCACCACACAGGTTTCCCTTCTAATCAGGAGTGTCAAATACAAAAGTGGGAGAGAGACAGATGGAGACAGCATGAGCATTTCACAAGAAATGCCTGCATTCATGGCTCTAAATTCTACATATGAGCAGCAGTGTGTCGCAGAGACAAGCTAACTGTCAATCAAGAGGCAGCCGTCTGTGCAGGGCTCACATGGTAGGCTGACACAGGAAAAAACAATGTGCTCCCAGATCGTTTACACACCCGAATAGGGAGAGTCGTACGTCTGCAACTGGAACAGATTGTTATACATATCTTGAAGGGTGGGAAATATCCGCTATACTTGTACGTACTCTTTATGTAATGCTGTGCTGCAACAGCTCTAAAGAAACAAAATTAGAAGCCATGAAATCACTGAATTTTTCTAGGCCATAACACACACCAAGGCTTCTGCTGGGAGGGCTGGATACTGCGTTGTGCTGGGATGGTAGTGACCTTTTAAATCCCAGCAACCCCAGCTGTAAAGGTACAATGCACAAAGTGGATGAAATAAGGATAAAGTGTCAGGATTCCCGGGTCGTCGACCCAGTGTTTTCAGTTTATTCTTTGTCACTGTTTAATTTCCGCGTGTTTCCTGTTTTGTTGTTTTGGCCTTTTGTATGTGTGCATTATTCAGTTCTAATTCCCATGTCTCATTAGTTAGATTTAGTTCAGCTGTGTTCTTACCTGTTTCTAATCATTATCCAGTGTATTTAAGCCAGAGTTTCCCTCTGTTCCTTGTCTTGTCATCATCAATCCCACGTGTGTGTTTTCAGTTCAGTGCAGTCATCTCATGTTCTGTTCATCCTGTAATCACAATAAACACCGTCCAAATCCTCAATCAGCCAGCGAGTCCTGTGTTTGGGTCTCTCTACTCCACATCCACACACCCATCGTGACAAAAAGGAGGACAATTTCCAAATCCTTCATCCTCCATGCGATTCAACAGCTAGATGATTGAAACAGACACAGTTTCAACAATTTGCTGTTGAAAGTTGAAAATGTATTGACTCTGCTTACAAGTTTATTTTCAATTTAAATGAACCCTACCAATTCATTCTTTTAACTTTCACTAGTTGGTTAAATGCACATTTTGTCTGTTGGTGTAAAAAAAACAAAGAACCCATATTTATCCTCCACGTTTGCTGGTTTGCAGCAGGGCTGACCTCTGCAGGTGTGGTGAGGTCTTCTTCAGTGCTAAAAATACTGAACTTCAAACTTCTTCTGATACATCTAGAGCCCTGTTATTATAGGTACCAGCCTATTTGGATATCTATTTGATTTCAATATTTAATAATGATTTGTAACAAAACACTTAGACAATCAAGTGTGTTTGCTCTTGCTCAGAGCAAGTCAGCCTTAAAAAGAAAAAATTTACATTCTCCTTTTTGTAATTTTGACTTATGTCGATATGAAATCTGTTCAGAGTAAAGTATGATGTGATTTCAACATCAAGATTGCATTTATTCACAACTGAGACCTGTAGTTACCATGTGCTTGAAAATTTGCTACACCTTAGCATTTAACAGTGTGTTTATTTTTAAAAGGATGCTGGGGTGATCATGAACATCAAGCTCATGTGGATTTCTTAATCATATTTGCAAAATCTCTGTGACATTAAGATTTTGTCACCATGTCCAGAGACCAACGCTAGTGTCTATATGTATTCATGCTCTCCTAGATCTGCTCCAGGGCTCCATATCTCTAGTAGATGATTGACAAGTTATAGTTTATTTCCCCAGAGACAACCTTCTAAAAACCTCATTGGATGCTCTCCCTTCCTGCTCTAATTACACCTCTTATCTCTGTGCCCTGCTCATAAGATTTATCCTTTTAATTATGTCACAGCTAACTGACTGAAGAGGCTCCATAAGTGTCTGTCAGTTATCAGGGTCTCCTGTGCTGCAGACCTTGCTGCTGTTGGTCATACTCAGCGGTGTACACAGCACTGTAAGGCTCATTGGCAGTTATCACAAACACTTGATTGCAGTTGTTGCTGCTAAGTGTGGTCCAACCAGTTATTATGTTTAGGGGACAATCACTGTTTCACTCAGAGCCATGTAGGTTGGAAGTAATGAACAAATACCTTCATTTAGAAACTGCATTTTGTGTTTACTTTTTTAATCTTTGTCTAACATTTAAATTTGTTTGATTATCTGAAACATTTGAGGGTGACAAACATGCAAAAGAATCAGAAATCACAAACAGGAAAAATACTTTTTCACACCAGTGTATACTCTTCCTGTTCCACATGCATGGGCCGAAATGCCTCTGTTTCCCCACATGCTTGTGTTCTTGGTCTATTGACAGGAAATACACATTCATGGACAAGCTTTATTATACATGCTGTTTCTCTTCCTCTGTCTCTTTCTTTCTTTCTTAGCCGATCCCTGCCTTCCTCGCCTTCTTCCCCTTCTGGTTATCCTAATTGTTCACCCTCTTGGTTTCATTTCCCGGCCTAGATGAATTTTCAAAGAGGTTGGAAGTTGACAATTCATGGTAAACAGGCTGTCATTAGACACTTCAGCCAGTGTAGGGGTCCTTCCCTTATTCACTAAAGATGTGTGTTCGGCTTGAGCAGGGTTTAGAGGTCTGACTCAGATACAACTTATAACCCAAAAGCACCATTCACTGTCACTTAACATGCAGTTGGACAAAGACATTGTTGGAAACAGTAAGCAGATGCCTATTTTGACCACAATGTACCCCAGTAACTGTTCTATGATTTGTGGGACCTGAAGCAAGTTTATTACTAAAGTCAACTGGAGCTTGGGGGGGGCAGCCAGGGTCAGGTGCCACAGCAGCAGGGGAACATTTATACCCGTCACCCCTCTTTGGCCTGGTCTGCTGAATCCGTGTTGGCCCACAGGCCCTCCCAGGGTTTCAGCCTCCAGACTGAGCACACAGCAACAGCGGGCCTCGAATAATAATAATCATTGTCTAATAGCATAACATTGCTAAGTATAAGATCAGAGGTGAAGGAAGTTGAACCGCTTGTGCAAAAGTGAACTAAAAAGGAACGCGAGCAACTTGTGGTAGGTAGAGATGTAGACTGATGGAAGTTTTGTATGTGATTTCAATTTTATTTCATGTTTTTACATACTATAAAATTCCAGTCTTTTCCTTCCCTGAAAAGTGTTGTTTATGTACGTGAATGAACCAGCAGCAGCAAAAAGCAGGACTACTCTGACGGAGCCAATCACACTTTATTTTTAAATATTCCTCTGGCCTTGTCATCCAGCCATGATAACAATGAAGTGTAAAGCCTGTTTGGCACGATATCAGAGTTAGTGTGGAGAAGGAAGGGGAATGGAGAGGGGAAAATAATTGATTTGACGTTGGAGGCAGCAAATCCCTGTGTGATTTGAGGGCAAATGGAGGAGGAGCAGCCACAAAGTGTGTAATCACTGGGTATCCATGACACCACAGACAATAAGCCCTCTTAATAAGCCTAATCCCCATCATTTAACTAAGAGCCAAGAAGGCAGAGGGAAAGGGAAAGGCCGCCCTTTTATTGGAGCTAAATTGTTTTTTCTTTTGCCTTGTAGCAAGGATTAAGCCTTAAACCCTTTAAGTGGGCTCTTAATACCTTGATTTTAAAGATACATTTTTGTTACATGAATCAATAGGAAAAAAAGATATTGCACTCATAAATATACATGTGCAATTATGTCTTCCAACAAATAGATGTATTCCCATAACATATAATGAATCTATTAAAGAGACAGATCAGCAGGTCTCAGGTTGTGATCACCGTCATGTTAACCCACCATATTCCAGTACAGTGGCCGGGGTAGGACATGTTTCTTCCAGCTAATCCCACTGCCGTGTCTAGAGACTGACCACTTACTTAGTAGGCCAAGGATGGAAGAGAAGTCAAGTTGTATTTGTCGAAGGACTTTTATATTCATTTCTACAGCTTCAGACACAAGATATGAAGGCTCGTAGTATATTTTATTGTTGTAGAAGCGATCCCCTTCACCAAGGATGTAAAAATGCAAATGAAAGCGACACCAGCATCTTAATTGCACTACTCAAGTCACAAGCTCTAACACGCGAAATAGTGGATAAACATGCTTAGAAACTTGCTTTATGTTAACTGGTTATATTTGTTTACATATTCCACTCTTAAACTTTCAGATGTTGGCTCCACAGATTCTTCCGTTTCTGCGAGTATGTCATGCGATTTGGCTAGATTAAAAACCCGATGGAAAAACAAGGTCACTATCTTGCATTCATTCAAATGTATATATGCATAGGAGTCAATACTGTCTTCAGATAAACATGCAAATTAATTATGCTGATTAAAATATTTTAATAAAGTCCAAATACCTTGAACTTTATTCACATAGGTTCAAGTCCAGCCCTAGACTTGAACCTTTGTGTCTTTGACAGAAACGTGCATACATACATTGTGTTCACTTTACATCACGCGTTTAACACATGCTGGTGATTCAGGAAACACGCCCACGTTAACTGGTGAGTTTAACACGGGCAGCTGCCTGCTCAGTGTAACGAAACATCTTTGTAACCAGTGAAACAGAGTAGCTGTAGTGGGATCAATCTTTTATTTCTAATTTGCTAAAATTTCAAAACTTTCAGACTTTTATTTGCTAAATGAAAATCCCAGTGCCTTGAACTTGATATTTTGTAATTTGTAAAATAATGCTAATGTTTGTTTCCCCGTAACACCTGGGATAAGTTATTTAAAATGATGATCATCTATATTAGACTATCAGTGGTTAACATCATAGATGTGTGTTTCTCAAATCATGATTGAATCTCGAGAGGCTTACGTCCACATACAGATACAGGTACTGTCCCAGTAGGTGGGTTTCATTTAATCTATTCATTATTGATCCAAATATTACATTTTGTAACGTTGGTGATGTTTTTTCTCTCTCTGATCAGCTCAAAGTGCTCTTAACCTCCAGCATATATTTCATGCTGAAATAAACAGCGCTTATTTACAAATGAGCCGCTGCTCAGTGCTCCTCACTTCTCTTAAATCACATCTATTAATTTTGAGTCATATGAGTCACTTTGAAGTTTGATTTCGACTTCTGGGGGAAATTTATGTCCCAACTTACGGCGTGACCAGAAATTCCTTTTATTCCCTCAGCCGGTCTTCTACATCATTCAAGTGGTTGTGATATGCGTCCACCCTCCGTGTACTGTAGTTACATTTCTCAGGAGGTGTTCACCATGTTATATAGAAAGTTACCACATAAGGTTAAAATGAGTTCCCAGTTACAGGGTAAGTTATGATGTAGATGTGCTGCAGAAGAATAATTCGCGCACGAGGTTAAGTACAAGCATCCAGCAGTCCTAATCAAAGATGTGTCATGCTCGCTTGTTTTGTACAAAATAATGCGACAAAGCTCCTGGGGTCCTTCATGTGTGACTCACCAGGTGTCAGGTGAGCACCAGATTGTCAGCACCTGGGGTACCAGATGCTCAAAACAAGAGTCGGTGGCAGAATAAGCTGTTTTTTGGTTCAACCCACTCACTCAACTCTTCTTATCAACCCACAAATGCATTTTCCTTACAAATGGGGCGCAATTTAATGAGAAATAAACAGGCTTCAATATTATAAGATTTACCTCCAAGAAACATTGTTCCAACAAAGACAGCTTCCTGCAGGCTCCATCCAACTGTTACAATTTTCTGTGCTATTTTAGACCACACACACACACCACCATTATCTCTTTTTTGCTGTCTGAATGTCTGTCTCCCTCTCTTTCTCAGACACACACACACACACACAGAGCTAAGTGGATTACACAGAGATGATTTGTGTTTGACCAAAAGCATTTAGTCACAGAGCACATAGCAATTCAAACCAAGGATTATGACCCTAGCATGTCATCAGTTTGGTCAGCAAGCATGTCTAATGTTATTGATGATTCAGCATGTAATAAAAGTCTGTCAGCATACAAGCTAACAGTACAAGACTGTTTGGCAGGAGGCCACTGGGTAAACAGCAGCGACTGCTTAAAGAAAATCGAGTTCCTCCTGCAGGTCATACACACAGCTGGTGGAGAGACATAATCAGAACCTGAGCACCCACATAATTCGCTACTGATGTAATGGCGATTCATCATTGCACCATATGCTTTTCTGTGGAAAAATAAATAAATAAACAAATAAAATATTCTGTACAGGTGGGATGGTTTTAGGGGTCCTCCACACTAATTTTTCAAATATGAGTTTGTTCCAAATGGAAAACATAAAATATAACATAGCGATCTTACAGACAAGGCTTTGAAAAATGCTTAGTACAGATAGCAAAAGTTCTCTCACAGAAATGTTCATATCGCCGCCTTTTCCCAGCAGAATGTTCCTATAATGTTCTTAGAATTCTACTTTGGTTTTAACCTAAAATTCTACGGATTCTTGTACCTAAAAACTGCAGACTCTTATGTCAGATAAACCAAACCTCACTGTTTGTAAGGGCCATCGTGATTCATAGTTGAACAAAAACTCTCAAACAGTGACAAATATCATTTGATTTCAAATTTAGCTTCCAGGCGGTGCTGGGTGCACAAATCAAAATCACAGAGGGGACCGTGACAGAGCCTTTGAGTCTTCAGACCCTCACTGAGAAAATTCAGTTTGACCTCCATGACTGAATGGCTGTGGAGTCTGTGTCAAGGCAGGAAATCACTGTATGATGACAGTGCCATATGTGATTAGATACAAACTGAGTTTCTGTGTGAGGAGAAGCACAGTCAGCCTTTGTGTTCATGTGGCCAGTATCCAGTAGGGTTTTCTTGACAGCAGTGGCGAGTGTCATGGCAGACCTTCACTGCTCCCCTCAGACATTTAGAAAGATTTAAATCAGTCTTTCCATCTATCCAGCTGGCAGGGGACGTTCTTGGCATTTCTAGAACGAATACATATACTGCAGTTTTTCTACATCAAAAACGTACCTATTTTCACCCTGCAGTTTATACCAAACATAGGGATGGAAATAGAGAACTGGCTCTTATGGAGAACCAGTTTACAGTAGTTCATTTCCGTGGATTTCAGTTTAAAAGCTGGAGATGGAAATTAGTGGCACAGTTTGCATCGTGATTGTGGACATTACTTTTATTTTTATTGCACAAAAGGATGAGATCGTTATGGTAAAGTGCAATCTGCATCCAGGACAGAAACAACTGCTTTATGCTGCTAACACACGTTGGCTCTTTGCAAGAATTTGCTCATCCAGCATGCTAAAAGTAAGGAAAACAAAAATTCAGAATGGTTTCAAAGCTGAGTGTTTGCTGATCCCAGCCCAGCAGCCAGATCCTGAAGGAATCAAATTGGTGATATCAATAATAGAATTAGAATTGTTAAATTCCGACTTCTACAGCTTTCTAGGAGTTATTTCCCAGCTTGATGATATTGGTCTTGCCCTGTCTTTGCAGCGCGCCTCAGTCTGCTGGATTCCCACTGGCTAGTGGGAATCCAGCAGACTGCTTTGGAGATTCACCAACTTGAACGTCTGCCACAAAACACAGTCCTTCATGTGTGACCACACCATTGTTCCCCCTTACACAACATCCTCCCTTTGATGTGTTTGACTCTACTGTCTGTCTATATGGATGTGTTAACCCTCAAATGCTGATGTGCATTTTTAACAGATAAATAGTCATATACCATTAGCTTTAATGTTAATCTAATATAAAACTTGTCTAAATAAACAGCAGACACACCACTGAAGTAGTATAAATGACACAGTACCTTTGCACCATCAGTAAGGGGCTATTAATTCCAAGTAGTTGGAAGGGACCCTTTTGGGGGCCCTAGTTATATTTGGGTAACCATGTGTGTAGGCTGGGGCCTCTCTCTAGCAACATTACATTTAAAGCTCACAGGTTTCCATAGGAACATTATGGCACCGGCAGGCAGTCCTCTCGTTTGACATACGTGGCCCAAGCAGTCAGCTGAAGACAACAAAATAATACACAGCGTATATAACTGAAGCTACGGAGGAGAAGTACAAGAAGGACAAGAGATGATGAGAACACAGAGTTCTTCAGAAAAACAACTATCAGCTAGTTAGAAGAAGCAACTGCTATCACAACTAGAGATTGATGAGGTACAACAAAAATGCTACAGCAAGGGGGAGCTATTATATCAGGTGAGGGGGAGATATTATCATTTCCACCATTCAGAATTGGGTATCAGGCCCCAACAACAACTGGTGTGTTGAACACATTGAGTGCAAGAGCAGCTGACCTGAAAGAGAGGATCGTGACTGAGATAGAAACCTGGACCCTCTGTGGCCGACTACCTGGTGAAGTACCCCCTGAAGATCTACTAGAAGATGTGAATGCATCATTACTTATTATCACCGAAACCAACCAGCTGATCTACACCATCGCAGCAGTGATCACTGAGATGCTTGGCTACAAGATGAATAGCCAAAGGAGCAGTATGCTCCCAGAGAAGGACATTACACACCAAGATCAAGGCAGCACAGAGGAAAGTTAGCCAGCTATTGGAGATGCAGAAAGATGTGATGAAGAAAAGGATGCCTAAGAAGTACAGGAAGCTGCTGATGCTTGAGGCCTTAGAAACTGCCAAGCAAAGACTTACAGCCATGGCTAACTGCTCGAAGAGGTACACCAAAGGGAGAAAAGCCAGGAGAATAAATCAGCTCCACTGAACCATCTAAGGTGTACTCTCAGTGGAAAGGGAACAATATGAGAACAGCCCCTCCAAGGAATAGGAGAATGATGGAACACATAACAACACACCATAGGAGCCTCCCTAAAAAAGGCTCCAGTAATAATGGATTGGATTTATATAGCGCTTTTCAAGGCACCCAAAGCGCTTTACAATGCCACTATTCATTCACTCTCACATTCACACACTGGTGGAAGCAGCTACAGTTGTAGCCACAGCTGCCCTGGGGCAGACTGACAGAAGCGAGGCTGCCATATCGCGCCATCGGCCCCTTCGGCCAACACCAGTAGGCAAGTAGGGTAAAGTGTCTTGCCCAAGGACACAACGACCAGGACAGAGAGCCCGGGGATCGAACCGGCGACCTTCCAGTTACAGATGCGATTCCCAACCCCCTGAGCCATGGTCGCCCACACCATCACAGTAACCATCACAGTGATAGGCATCCAAGAAAGGACCACAAACACGAAGAGTTGGAGAGCACCAGGGCCTCACATGATTCATACCTACAGACTAAATAAACTGCACTTCATGAGCATGTGGCAGCAGAAAGGTTAATGGATGAGACACAACCAGAATGACTAACGAAGGCTGGTCAGTCGCGATCCTGTATGTATCCCAAGAAGGGACCGACCCCACCCAACTACCGGCCAAAAACCCGCCTCAGTACCACAAGGAAGCTACTGTTCACTGATCCAGACCACAAGGATCTACAGCAGCAGTTGCTGGTGTTTTGCCTGTTTGGGCGATCGATATATATATATATATATATATATATATATATATATATATATTAGGGGTGCAACGATACACAAAATTCACGGTTCGGTTCGATACTTTGGTGTCACGGTTTGATATTTTTTCAATACAAAAAATGTTCATGCCTTTTTAATTTGTCATTTATTAAAATTATAAATATGTATTTAAACCCAAAAGAACAGTTTTTAAATTTAATGTTGCTGAAACAACAAAGTAATAAAAAAATAAATCTATCTGCTTGAGAAATCACTCATCTTTGGAAAAGAGAGTTTATTACAGAGAAATGGCTCTTTCAAAATAAAAGCTATACTATCCGCTTCTTCTGGGCTATATTCTCACCAGCATATTAAACATATCAGGTCCCCATAAGGAGAATCCTGTGCTAACGGCTGTCTAAATGACTCGGGTAAAGTTTGTAGCATGCGTGCTTGTTGTTTTTGTCTGCTTCCACTTGTCTTTGCACTAGGATGATATCGGAGTAAATGTGCAGTCATATTCGTTGTGTTCCCACTAGTGCTGTCAGCGTTAATCTCGTTGAACTGCCGTTAACGCCACAACACAGCAAATCTCCGTTAACGAGCTACTGCAGATCGCCCCGTACGTGGGGCTGGACGGCCAACACGTTAACGAGCTAACTGCGCTAACGCACTAGCTCCCACCCATGTAATTGAGCATTGCGTGGCACATCCAACATACTGTTTTACTTTTGTCCATGACGCGCTTACCTTCAGGGTCATACGTCACATGAAGACCAAAATAGTTCCAAACGCCACATCTGAATGAGGGTGGGGGAGGTTCAATTTGCCATGTTGCAACGAGAGCTTAACTTCTGTCTCGAAGCTTGCCCTGCGCTCAGTGAATCTGTGTTCGACTACTCCGCCTAGGCTGCACTGTCGAGCTCAGATCCACTGAGCTCTCAACACAGACAGCATCGTCAGAAGGAAAGTTGATAAAATAAATTAAAAATTTTGTATTGTTCGATACATATGCGTACCGAACCGAAAGCACTGTATCGAACGGTTCAATATCGACATGAGTATCGTTGCACCCCTAACATATATATATATATATATATATATATATATAAACACCCAGCACGCCCCTGCGGGCGGTTTATCCTTCAAGCTCGGGTCCTCTACCAGAGGCCTGGGAGCTTGAGGGTCCTGCGCAGTATCTTAGCTGTTCCCAGGACTGCGCTCTTCTGGACAGAGATCTCCGATGTTATTCCCGGGATCTGCTGGAGCCACTCGCCTAGCTTGGGAGTCACCGCACCTAGTGCTCCGATTACCACGGGGACCACCATTACCTTCACCCTTCACATCCTCTCGAGCTCTTCTCTGAGCCCTTGGTATTTCTCCAGCTTCTCGTGTTCCTTCTTCCTGATATTGCTGTCATTCGGAACCGCTACATCGATCACTACGGCCGTCTTCTTCTGTTTGTCTACCACCACTATGTCCGGTTGGTTAGCCACCACCATTTTGTCCGTCTGTATCTGGAAGTCCCACAGGATCTTAGCTCGGTCATTCTCCACCACCCTTGGGGGCATCTCCCATTTTGACTTCGGGACTTCCAGGTTATACTCGGCACAGATGTTCCTGTACACTATGCCGGCCACTTGGTTATGGCGTTCCATGTATGCCTTGCCTGCTAGCATCTTGCACCCTGCTGTTATGTGCTGGATTGTCTCTGGGGCATCTTTACACAGCCTGCACCTGGGGTCTTGCCTGGTGTGATAGACCCCAGCCTCTATGGATCTTGTACTCAGAGCTTGTTCTTGTGCTGCCATGATTAGTGCCTCTGTGCTGTCTTTCAGTCCAGCTTTGTCCAGCCACTGGTAGGATTTCTGGATATCAGCCACCTCCTCTATCTGCCGGTGGTACATACCGTGCAGGGGCCTGTCCTTCCATGATGGTTCCTCGTCTCCCTCCTCTTTCTTGGGTTTCTGCTGCCTGAGGTATTCACTGAGCACTCAGTCAGTTGGGGCCATCTTCCCAATGTATTCTTGGATGTTCGTTGTCTCATCCTGGACTGTGGTGCTGACACTCACCAGTCCCCGGCCCCCTTCCTTCCGCTTAGCGTACAGCCTCAGGGTGCTGGACTTGGGGTGAAACCCTCCATGCATGGTAAGGAGCTTTCTTGTCTTTATGTCAGTGGCTTCTATCTCCTCCTTTGGCCAGCCTATTACCCCAGCAGGGTACCTGATCACGGGCAGGGCGTACGTGTTGATGGCCCGGATCTTGTTCTTACCATTCAGCTGACTCCTCAGGACTTGCCTGACCCTCTGCAGGTACTTGGTGGTTGCAGCCTTTCTAGCGGCCTCTTCATGGTTCCCATTTGCCTGCGGGATCCCCAGGTACTTGTAACTGTCCTCTATGTCTGCAATGTTGCCTTCTGGTAGTTCAATCCCCTCAGTTCTGACTACCTTCCCTCTCTTTGTTACCATCCGACTACACTTCTCCAGTCCGAACGACATTCCAATGTCATTGCTGTATAGCCTGGTAGTGTGGATCAGTGAATCGATGTCTTGTTCACTCTTGGCATACAGCTTGATGTCATCCATGTACAGGAGGTGGCTGACAACTGCTCCGTTCCGTAGTCGGTATCCGTAGCCAGTCTTGTTAATGATCTCACTGAGGGGGTTCAGGCCTATGCAGAACAGCAGTGGGGACAGAGCATCTCCTTGGTAGATCCCGCACTTGATGGTGACTTGTGCTATGGGCTTGGAGTTGGCCTCTAGTGTTGTACGCCACATCCCCATTGAGTTCCTGATGAAGGCTCTTAGGGTCCCATTGATCTTGTACAATTCTAGGCATTCCAGTATCCAGCTGTGGGGCATTGAGTCATAGGCCTTCTTGTAATCAATCCAGGCAGTGCACAGGTTGGTCAGTCTGGTCTTGCAGTCTCGGCTGACTGTTCTGTCTACCAGTAGCTGGTGTTTTGCGCCTCTGGTGTTCTTGCCAATTCCTTTCTGTGTCCCACTCATGTATTGACCCATGTGCCTGTTCATCTTAGCCGATATGATGCCTGACAGGAGCTTCCATGTAGTACTGAGGCAGGTTATTGGTCGGTAGTTGGAGGGGACCGGTCCCTTCTTGGGGTCCTTGGGGATCAGGACCGTCCGACCTTCGGTTAGCCATTCCGGGTGTCTCTCGTTAACTAGCAGCTGGTTCATTTGTGCTGCCAGACGCTCGTGGAGTGCAGTCAGCTTCTTTAGCCAGTAGGCGTGAACCATGTCGGGCCCTGGTGCTGTCCAACTCTTCATACTGGAGACCCTTTCTTGGATATCTGCCACTGTGATGGTTACTGGACCCTGTTCAGGGAGGTCGCTGTGGTCTGCCCTCAGATCCACTAGCCACTGAGCATTGCCGTTATGGGTTGCGTCCTTCTCCCATATGCTCTTCCAGTATTGCTCCGTCTCCAGCCTTGGTGGTGCTGTTCTCTTATTATTGTTCCCTTGCCACTGAGAGTACACCTTTGCTGGTTCTGTGGAGAACAGCTGGTTTATTCTCCTGCCTTCTATCTCTCTGGTGTACCTCCTCAAGCGGCTGGCCAAGGCTGTGAGTCTTTGCTTGGCAGTTTCCAAGGCCTCAGGTATGGACAGCTTGCTGTATTTCTTATGCACCTTCTTTGTCGCACCTTTCTGCAACTCCGTTAGTTGGCTAACCTCCCTCCGTGCTACTTTGATCTTGCCCTCTAGCCTCCTTCTCCATGGAGGGTACTGCCCCTTGTGGCTGTTCAACTTGTAGCCAAGCATCTCACTGATCACTGCTGCCGTATTGTAGATCAGCTTGTTAGTGTCGGTAATCGTGGTTGTAGGTATTGTCCGTAGTGCTGCATTAACATCATCTAGCAGACCTTCTGAGGGTACTTCACGTAATCTTGGTAACCGGCTACGGGGGATCCAGGTTTCAAGCTTGGCCATTATCCTATTTTTCAGGTCAGTTCCTCTCGCACTCAACGATCCTTCTCCTATCGCACTTGGGGCTATGTACCCAATCTCGGGTGGGGGTGATGATATCTCCCCCCTGACCTGGCGTCCTGACTCCTCCTTGCCGTAGCATTTGTGTTGTACCTCGTCAATCTCTAGCTGTGAGAGCAGTCCCTTCTTTCGAATGTTGGAACACTGAGCTACTAGTTGTTTCGCCGTCATTGTGGATGTTGGGTATCGAAGAATCCATAGGTCCCTCATCCTATTCATGTAGCCCCTTCCGCCGGGGTTACTTGCGTAGTAGCATTCCAACAACGCCCTGTTTTCGTCTCTTGCCCACCGATGCCTTCTTGTTCCAGTAGCCCACTTTTCGTCAGGGTGCCCTGGTTCCTCAACACCTGACGCGGACCTTGTTGATCCGGGCGACGTCCGAGCCGGCATGCCTTCATATTTATCTGTCTCGCTCATGTCTGCGGTAGGCTCGCTTAGCATAGGGGGTCTAGCCTTAGGACCCTTACTGGATACAGACGCCCCAGGCAGGAATCGAACTTGCGGTCCTGGGTTCCAAAGGCGTGTAGTCTAACCACTACGCTATCCAGCTGCTGCTATATATATATATATATATATACATATATATATATATGTATATATGTACATATATATGATATATATATGTATATATATGATATATATATCATATATATATATATATGATATATATATATATATATACACACACACATATATATATATATATATATGTGTGTGTGTGTATATATATATATATATATATGTATATATATATATATGTATGGCCATACCACCCTGAGCACACCTGGTCTCGTCTGATCTCAGAAGCTATACTGGAAGAGCATATGGGAGAAGAACGCAACCCATAACGGCAATGCTCAGTGGCTAGTGGGTCTGAGGGCAGACCATAGCGACCTCCCTGAACAGGGTCCAGTAACCATCACGGTGGCAGACATCCAAGAAAGGGTCTCCAGTATGAAGAGTTGGACAGCACCAGGGCCTGACATGGTTCATGACTACTGGCTGAAGAAGCTGACTGCACTCCACAAGCGTCTGGCAGCACAAATGAACCAGCTGCTAGTTAATGAGAGACACCCGGAATGGCTAACCGAAGGTCGGATGGTCCTGATCCCCAAAGACCCCAAGAAGGGACCGGTCCCCTCCAACTACCGACCAATAACCTGCCTCAGTACTACATGGAAGCTCCTGTCAGGCATCATATCGGCTAAGATGAACAGGCACATGGGTCAATACATGAGCGGGGCACAGAAAGGGATTGGCAAGAATACCAGAGGCGCAAAAAAAACAGCTACTGGTAGACAGAACAGTCAGCCGAGACTGCAAGACCAGACTGACCAACCTGTGCACTGCCTGGATTGATTACAAGAAGGCCTATGACTCAATGCCCCACAGCTGGATACTGGAATGCCTAGAATTGTACAAGATCAATGGGACCCTAAGAGCCTTCATCAGGAACTCAATGGGGATGTGGCGTACAACACTAGAGGCCAACTCCAAGCCCCCAAGCCTATAGCACAAGTCACCATCAAGTGCGGGATCTACCAAGGAGATGCTCTGTCCCCACTGCTGTTCTGCATAGGCCTGAACCCCCTCAGTGAGATCATTAACAAGACTGGCTACGGATACCGACTACGGAACGGAGCAGTTGTCAGCCACCTCCTGTACATGGATTGATTCAGCTCAGAGAAGAGCTCGAGAGGATGTGGAGGGTGAAGGTAACGGTAATCGGAGCACTAGGTGCGGTGACTCCCAAGCTAGGCAAGTGGCTCCAGCAGATCCCGGGAACAACATCGGAGATCTCTGTCCAGAAGAGCGCAGTCCTGGGAACAGCTAAGATACTGCGCAGGACCCTCAAGCTCCCAGGCCTCTGGTAGAGGACCCGAGCTTGAAGGATAAACCGCCCGCAGGGGCGTGCTGGGTGTTTTAGTTTTTATATATAACACGCTGATTCATATCCTGATATTATGCTGCAATCATAGTTGACTGGGAAATTAAAGCTATAAGTTGCATTACTCTCACAGTGGTGCATCCAATCTATCCAATATTGAAAAGTCAGTGATTTACAGTTTACCAGGATATGATATTTAAAGATGATTTTGAAATAAGCTTCCTTAAAGAAAAGAATTACCAGTGTATTAAAATGAGTGGTTGACTTAGCTATTGCCACATATGCTCTACAAGCTAATTGTTCTGGGTATGTAGATTAGTCGATATAAGTCTGTGTACAGGTTACTGATATAATAATTTTAGCAGCACATGTAGTCATGATCTTTGTCCATATTTCAGTAAAAAGACTGACTGACATACTGGTGACCATATGTTTTCCTTGGATGAATGTTTTCCTGTTTGTGTCAAATATGTGGGTGTTTGGAACAACTCGAAAAGTAGTGATAGACTGAATTACTGGTGATCAGTGATGTTGCTTGGTTGAGTGTTCCCAGTTACATCAAATTTATGTACGCTGGAAATGACTAGAAATTACAGTTTTTTACAGACGCTAGGACACATTTCTCAATACTTAGGTCACTTTTGCAAAACTCTTCACACAATCCTCCTAACTGACCGTCAGCTTGGCAAAGCAGTTCATTTCACATTCAAAATGCACTACAACTACCAAAACACTTCATTCAGGTCTCAAATAAACTCATTCTTCCAGAACGCTAGCAAAGGTTGACAGCCGACAAACACACTTTGTCACCCACAAAACAATGACCTAAAAAACACTAACAACATGTAGCATTACACAGTGTTTTCTTGTGTAAAACAAGGACACATCTCTGTTTATAATTTCAATATATGTTACTGGAATGAATCAGACATCATGCAGAATTTGTTAATATTTGTTTCTGTATTTCTATTTTTTTGCACTAAGTAATCCCAAAATACAAGAATTTGTATGCACACCATCCACTGATACACATACAATAGTAATGCTAATCTACTCCATTTCTGGCTGGGTCCATGTTTACATCACAAAAAAACCTATTCAGCAGTTGTCTCCTTTTGTAATGAAATTGAAGGAGTAACATCTGTGTAGATGTTCATCTACAATGAGAATAAGCTGTGGCTGGTTAAACTGCATTTTTAGATTTAAAATATGTTTCAATAAAATATTGCTGTTGCATTTTGCTGTCTTTTCAAGTTTTGCATTGTGTTATTGTTTTGGCCATAAGTTTAACAGTTTTGACAACAGTATGTAAGCACATGCAAAATGTCCTGTCCGTACAAAGATTTTTGGCAGTTGTTGTGTCTGAGTGAGAAGATAATTCATGAAATTTGAGAGATGTAGTCATTGAATGCATTTTGTGCCAAAACAATGATAACTGGTCCTCAGTTTAGCCCACATAGACTTCTGTTGTGCTCACTGTGTGAGGAGTTTTGCAAACGTGACCTAAGTATTGAGAAATGTGTCCTAGCGTCTGTAAAAAACTGTAACACACTGGTTTTGTAAAAACTACACAAAAATCTCACTTTGTATAGTCTCTCAGAATGACTGCAAACACATGCTATATTATCTATCTTTGCAGTCTTAGGCCTGGGGCGATCGTCGCTCAAGAGTTGGCAGTTCGTCTTGTAATCGGAAGGTTGCCGGTTTGAGCCCCGGCTCGGACAGTCTCGGTCGTTGTGTCCTTGGGCAAGACACTTCACCTGCCGCCTACTGGTGATGGCCAGAGCGGCCGATGGTGCGATATGGCAGCCTCGCTTCTGTCAGTCTGCCCCAGGGCAGCTGTGGCTACAACTGTAGCTGCCTCCACCAGTGTGTGAATGTGAGAGTGAATGAATAGTGGCATTGTAAAGCGCTTTGAGGGTCCCGAAAAGCGCTATATAAATGCAATCCATTACCATTATTACAGATACAGTCAGGTGTTTTCTGAGTTTACTCAACAACAAAAAATACAAAAAATATTGTACTCATTGATTAGTGTGTTATTATGTCTTCCATCAAACTCATGCATTCATCTGAGCTTAGAATTACTCCATTACAAATACTAAGGAGTAGGTGCTGGTTTGTGGAAGTCACCATGTTTCCCTACCATCTTGAATTTAGTGGCCAAGATTGAAATCACTGTTCAGCCTAATCGCTAGAGACTGGCCACATGACTAAACCCTTTTTTTGTTACAGTGTACATATAGAATTTCCAAATGTGACTTTGAGCAGGTTGCATATCAGTGTACAATAGAAGATCCCAAAAGTAACATTAATCTACAGGTTAAAGTTCTTTAGGGAAAAAACGTTGAATCTCAAGTGATTTTCATCTGTCTGTCCAGTCCCATCGTCCCAGTTTCTCATGTGCAGCCTTTAGAAAATTATTTGCCCACCCTGTCTCCTGTGTGTGTGTGTGTGTGTGTGTGTGTGTGCGTGTGTGTGTGTGTGTGTGTGCGTGTGTGTGTGTATTAGACACAGACCTGTCACGTCCTTTGGATACTTCAACTGTAGAAATTCCCCAATAACTAAAAAATAAAAAGTGTTGTGCTCTGTTATCATTAGAATCACTCATCCACCTCAGGAAGCTTGTTGTTGGTGTGTTAGGCGGGTTGATTCCAGAAAAGTGTAGTATTGTTCCCCCTGCTGGTTATCTATGGTCATTATTTCTGCATATGGATCCATATGAACTGAACTGCTCTATGCATTCATGCATCCATGTCCAACTGCACGGAGCAGTTCACTTTAAACCAGAATAAGTTAACATTTTCATGTATATCTCTAGTTTGCTCTGGTTTCAAAAAGCTTTTACACTGTTAGCATAAACTGTATACCAGAAAGTCGACTCCGACATTTATGTTTAACAGCGCAAGTGCTCAATAGAAAAAAAGTACTTTTTAAAATAGTCTCCATTTAATGTGCTTGTTTTTTAAGTGCATAACTATATCACCAATCTACACTACCAGTCATCTTCTCATTTAATGTTTTTTTTACTACTTTCTGCATTGTAGACGCAAACTGAAGACATCAAATACATGAAGCAAGATACATGATTCAGGTTCATTTGTGCTGCCAGACACTCATAGAGTACAGTCAGCTCCTTAAACCAGGAGTCGTGAATCATGTCAGGACCTGGTGCTCTCCAACTCTTCATGCTTGTGATCCTTTCTGGATGTCTAACACTGTATTGGTAACTGGATCCTGTTCGTGGAGGTTGCTTAGATCTACTGATCATTGTTGCCATGTCTTGCATCCTTCTCCTGTATGCTCTTCCTTGGTGAGGCTGTTCTCATATTGTTCCCAGTGTTCTCCTGATTTCTGTCTCTTCTCTACCTTTTTAAGCAACTGGCCAAAGATGTGAGTGTTTGCTTGGCCTCCGGTATGGACAGCTTGCTTTACTTCTTAGACATCCCTTTCCTTATCACATCTTTCTGCATCTCCAATAGCTGGCTAACTTCCCTACATGCTACCTTGATCTTGGCCTCAAGTCTCCTTGTGGCTGTTCATCTTGCAACCAAGCATCTCTGTCACATCTTCTGCCGTGGTGTAGATCAACCGGTTGAGTTTGGTGATGGTCGTAGTACAGATTGTCCGTAATGCTACAATTGCATCTTCTGGTAGACCTACAGAGGGTACTTCTGGGTAACCAGCTACGGGCGTCCAGGTTTCCAGCTTTGCCCTGATCCTATCTTGTAGGTCAGCTGCTGTCGCACTCAACGCACCTTCTGTCATAGTAGGGGCTTGGTACCCAGCCTCAGGTGGGGGTGATGATATGTCCCCTTGTATACTACAACTAATATGTGTGTATGTGTGTGTGTGTGTGTGTGTGTGTGTGTGTGTGTGTGTGTGTGTGTGTGTGTGTGTGTGTGTGTGTGTGTAGGAGCAGCACAAGTGGAGGGAATACAGTATAAAAACCAGCACACTCATCCCACCTGAGACTGTCTTCAAATCAGTTCTTAGTGACTCCTCATTGCCTTTTGTGGTCTCTTGTTAAAGACGTGCTGACACAGCAGGGTATCTATTGCTTTGGCTGGAAATATGACTGTGGGATGTGCTGCTGCTGCTGCTGCTGGTGATGCTGTTATACCACAAAACCCCATTATTACTTCTATTCCAGCTCCATCTCACATAGCCGAGTAGAACAGAGACACTGGTGGAATAGTAGCCTGATTGTGATTGATGGCTTCCCATTAGCAAGTCTGTTATCGCTCCGGCTGGGGGGAACAACTACTGAGTTGTAACACAACACATTACCCGAGTCTCTCTCCCTAGCCTCAGTAGAGAGCCACTTAAATAAAATATAGACCCTCTCTTCAAGATCCTCATTCTGTGTTCAAGGCACTCTGACTGTTATCCTGTCAGCTGTGATTTGCTGAGCATTCCCACTCCATAAACACATCATTAGTATTCATATTAACTGGAGCCGGTAGAAGAGATATGTGCGCTTTTCTGTGCGTCTCACTTTGCTTCCATTATGGTTACATGCACTGCAGCCTTTAGCAGGTCCGATCTTTTTTCATTCTCCATCTTTGATATGCTTTTTTTTCTTTGGTGCTCCTATCCTGTCAAAATGATTGAGTGGGACCAGAACACAGAGTCTCCTGCATTACCCCAACAAATGATCTGCCCTTTGCTGGCAGACCTTGGCCAGAAAGAAATCAATATTTCACCATTAAAATCTATCAGAGGAGAGTTAGGGCAGTGACTGTCACAGGCGACACTATCAAATCACTGCAACATTAAACCTGACACCTGCAGTACATGAGTAATCAATATCCAGTGGTTCTCAGATAATTTGTGGTCACCTTTAAAGCAGTGATGGATGTCTCCTGGGGTAGTGATTACTGTTGTGACACCGTTTAAGAGGGTTTAGACCTCAGAGATGTGCTGGAAATATAACACCATGGTTCTCCACTAAGGACTATTTCATTGAATTTAGTCTGTCGTGTACATGGGGTTTCAGAAAGGTGGTAGTAGGTTTTAGTGGGTTGACATGCGCCTACAGTTAGGTCCATAATTTGATTGACAAAGATGCAATTTTAAATCAGTCAACAGGTAATTGAAGTGCAGATTTTCAGTTTTATTTTAAGTGGGTTTACAAAATATTTGTGTTTATTGTGTAGGAAATTTCCACCTTAATAAATCCTCCTCCATTTTCGCAGTTTACTGTTTACTGACAAACAGTTGCATGGGCATGTGAGGCCTGCTCATTTGTGAGTGAATCAGAAACAATATCTGAAGCTGATTCAAACTGCTGAATTTTTGTTGCAATTTTAAACATCAGTCCCAAAGGCATGTCAGTGAGACAGGCCATCATCACACTGCAAACCCAAAATACACCTACTAACTAAAGTGCACACTCATGAGGATGTAGACATGTCATTGTTAAAATCTAAAATGATGCCTTTATGAAAGGACATGCAGAGGGTGGAAACCTCCAAATACATGAAAGATCAGGAATGTTAAATTACACTTTGCCTGAAAATATTTCAAAGAGCAGGCCAGAGAGAAAATTCTTTAGACAGAATAACTACAATGATGGCAAGAGAAGCTAATGATTTGTCAAACATGGTAGCGTGCAATGCTTTGGCATGAGCGTGTGTGACTACCAGTGCAAACAGGGCTTTACTGTTTGTTAATAACATGTCTACTGATAGATGTAGCAGGATGAATCGTGAAGCGTACATTGGTATACTCTGCCAAACATAACTTCATAAACAGATAATTACCAATTCAAGTATTAAAAACATTACATATTTAAAGTTATGTTAATTTTTCCAAATAATTTTTAGCCTTTAAGAAAGGGAACTATGTACAGTGGGGCAAAAAAGTATTTAGTCAGCCACCGATTGTGCAAGTTCCCCCACCTAAAATGATGACAGAGGTCAGTAATTTGCACCAGAGGTACACTTCAACTGTGAGAGACAGAATGTGAAAAAAAAATCCATGAATCCACATGGTAGGATTTGTAAAGAATTTATTCGTAAATCAGGGTGGAAAATAAGTATTTTTTAGTATTTTGCTCCACTGTATAACAACACCGGAGCAAATGTAGATGTCCATGAGTTGCAGTTGCCGTACTTCTGCATCTAGCTCTCGCTGAGAGGAGCATAAAGAGAGTAAATGTTTTAAAGCAACAGATCATTTCAATGCAATGCTATAACTCAACAAACACAAACTGTTTGTGTGTAGAGGTTGTTGCACAGTGTGTCTGCTAGCTACACGTACAGCCGTGGTTTTTCACAGGGAGAGAAAAGAACAGTAGCTAACTTGACTCAGAGACGTTATGTTCAAAGGTAAGGTCTGCTCAGTGGTGTTTGATAAACTGAGAATTTAAGGCTTAGATATAATGTCCTCATATTTTTACATTAGACATTAGGTCTGTGCATGGTACATGGTTTTTCATATTGTGGAACATGCTGCAAAAGAAATTAAGGTAGACTAACTGTGTTATTCACTGGATGGAAATGCTCAGAGTTAGGTTACCTTGTGTATCGCAGATTAGATTCATTCACTGAATTCCACCTAAATACCAACTTTATACTGCAGAAGATGAATATCAGCCAGGACTACATCTGCTCTACTCTATTCAGTTGTATACATTGACAGAGTAAACCTCGGAGCAGCAGGAGCCCAGATCAGCTGATCAAATCTGCACATTAAGAAAATCGACAACTCACAATAGAAATGATTGTAAGTTGTGATTCACTTCCTCATGCTGAGCCACTACGACTGATTTTCAGGTTCCCCCACCTGCAGAATCACACCTTCTATTTGTTCTGTTTTTTGTGTTTGCCTATCCTGTCCGGCAGTGTAGCAGTCAGGACTGTTGTGTGAAGGACAAACAAAATGCCCAACATTTATTTTCCCAAGTGGACCATTGCAGCTGTTGCTATACTCGTCCACATAATACTCACATTTTATTACATTTTTGATTCCGAGTTATTACAATCAGAATGGAAGAGACCGGGGGATGGAAAAGAAAGAGAAGATGGGTTAAAAATTAACAAATGGAGAGGAAGAGAAAAATGGAGAAAATGATAAAGATTTAGATTTTTTTTAAACCTTTTCATTTAAACAAATAAAACATTTCTACAACGACAACAAAGACAATTATCCCCCAAAACACACTTTCCCTTCATCTAAGAAGATGACCTGGAAAGTTCTCCTTCTTTAACAGGACACAAGATATTATCGTAACTTTCCCAGATCATCCATGATACAATAATATCTCTAATCTATGCCAGGATTAGAGATGAAAACCCAGGATGAAAGTCTGTTGAGAAAACACCTCCTTAAATAAAAGGAACAGCGTCTGTAGAAACTCAGAGACAGACTGCAAGCTGCCACCGTCCAGGAAACAGTGAAGCACAGTTTCTGTCTGAGCACAGAATGGACGGGTCTCATCAACATTCAGATTTAATAATAATACCTACATATAATAATACATTTATCCTCTATTCTCTGAATGTGTACAGCACACGTGACCCTGTCATCCAACCACAAACCAAGAAACTGAAATTTACTTACTCTTTCTAACTCTCAAGCTTGACTTCCTCACTAACTCTTTTCCTTGTAAAAACACTGTCTTGGTCTTATGAACTGAAATTTAAAACCCCACCTATAGAAAGAGGAGACTGAGGGTGGAGCTGGTTTAAATGCAGAGGCCAATAAAATGAACCGTCTGTTGTGACCACTCTGGGGGGAGATTGGTTTATTCTTGTCTTATGTTTCTCTGTGGTTTCCACCTGTAAAGTATACAGTGGTTTATTCACCTACTAGATAACAGGAGCTGTGTCTTGTTTGGCAGGTCAGTTATGATGTTTTGTTAAGCGGGTTTTTTGAGTAGAATTTTGTTAATTTGACCACTTAAAAATAGTTTGTTTCTGTCATTTTGAATTTTTGTAATAATTTTGGCTCTTCTGGGGTATAATAAAACACATTTTCTGAAGATTATACCTGTGCCTGTATGTTCTTGGCTGCTTGGTCCCTGATATTTGGTGCCAGAAGTGGGATACAGCCAGTTAAAAATACGCAGGGTTTTTTGGGGTCATTTTTTCCTCACTCCTTAACAAACCATGCAGAGAGGAGCAAGGACTGTGAGAGTAGTCCGAGGAGATGTACAAAGCCAGCAGATGGGCTCGGAAGGACAAGCTGATGGGGAACAAGAGGAGAATGGCGCTTCTGGAGGGGTAGATGGCATTGAGGGCCAAGGTAAGGAGCCAACAATATCGGATCTGCTTTCTCTCCTCACTGAACGACTGGCGACCTGTAGCCCTGACCCCCATCGTAAGCAAATGCTTCGAGAAGCTGGTCAGGGACTTCATCTGCTCTGCACTACCCGACTCACTGGACCCTCTACAGTTCGCATACCGCCACAACAGGTCCACTGATGATGCCATAGCCCTGACACTACACACTGCCCTGTCACACCTGGAGAAGAGAGACACGTATGTGAGGATGCTGTTTGTAGATTACAGCTCAGCATTCAATACCATCGTTCCCTCGAAGCTGGACAGGAAACTGCAGGATCTAGGACTGAGCAGCTCCCTCTGCAGCTGGATCCTTAGCTTCCTGTCTGACAGACGCCAGGTGGTCAGACTGGGCAGCATCACCTCATCCCCCATCACACTGAACACTGGCGCTCCACAGGGGTGTGTACTGAGCCCTCTCCTGTACTCACTCTACACCTACGACTGCACAGCCACTAACAGCTCCAACATCATTGTGAAGTTTGCGGACGACACTACAGTGGTAGGTCTTATCACCAACGGTGATGAGACGGCTTACAGGGAGGAGGTCAGCGCCCTGACCCACTGGTGTCAAGACAACCATCTCACCCTCAACATCGCAAAGACAAAGGAGTTGATAGTGGACTTCCGGAGGTGCAGAGAAGTACACACCCCCATCACCATCAACGGCGCTGCTGTGGAGAGAGTGAGCAGCTTCCGGTTCCTTGGGGTACATCTGGCTGAGGATCTTACGTGGTCAGTACACACAAACAAAACAGTGAAGAAGGCGCAGCAGCGCCTCTTCTTTCTCAGGAGACTGAAAAGATTCGGCATGAGCCCCCGCATCCTCAGGACCTTCTATCACTGTGCCATTGAGAGCATCCTCACTGGATGCATCACCACCTGGTACGGCAACAGCACCGCCTACAACTGCAAAGCTCTCCAGCGAGTAGTGCGGTGCTCTGAACGGATAATTGGAGGTGAGCTTCCCTCCCTCCAAGACATCTACAGGAAGCGCTGCCTGAGGAAAGCGGGGAGGATCATCAAGGACTCCAGTCACCCCAGCCATAAACTGTTCAGACTACTTCCATCAGGAAGGAGGTTCTGCAGCATCCGGTCCCGAACCAGCAGACTGAGAGACAGCTTCTTCCACCAGGCCATCAGACTGCTGAACACGTCATAGACACCTCAGCTTCACTACTGGAACTTCAACATTATGCACTCCACACTGTATATAAATGCCACTTGTTTTGCACATATTCAACTCTGTATAATTTATATATTTTATTATTATTATTATTATTATTATTATTATTATTATTATTTTATTTTTTTTTACTATTTAATTTGTAAAAATGTGTATACACACACACACACACACACACACACACACACACACACACACACACACACACACACGTAGGAAAATATTTAGTATACACATCCAGAAATGCATACACTATTATATATTGTACATATATTTATTAGTTTCAGGTCGGCCGTTCTTGTATTTTGCTCGTTTGTGTTGTTGTGTTTGCACATCTCTGTTGCTTGTGGGGCTCGCACACAAGAATTTCACTCGCATGTGCTGTGCCAGTGTGCCTGCACATGTGATGTGACAATAAAAGTGATTTGATTTGATCTTCTTTGTTCACATGTGGGCCAGCAGGAGGTCAGAGAGGCTAAACAGGAGGATGCAAGGCAGGAGCAACATTTTAAAGTATTTCAACATCAGTTCCAGCTGTTACAGGTAGAAACACAAGTCCGCACTTCTCCAGTGCCTGAATGTCCGGCAGCTGAACCACCTGATCCAGAGTCTAGATGATGACACTCCTCAAGCTGGTCCCAGTATGTCAGTTACTGGCTCATCAGGTCAGTCCCATTTCCTGGAGCCTAAATTACATAAACTGACAGATGAGGATGATATTAAACATTTCTTAATTACCTTTGAGCGTATCACATTTACCTGTCGATGGCAGAAGCATGATTGGGTTTTTCACCGTTTACATCGTTGCTTATGGTGGTGCATATGTATCTATGGATGCTGATGATTCTTTGGATTATGACAAGGTTAAGGCAGCGATTCTTTATAAATATGTTATCAATCCTCAGACATATAGGCAGTGATTTGGATCTTGTGATGTAAACCCTGCTGAAAGCCCTAAAGAGTTGTACGCACGGCTGAAGGAGCTTTATGTAACATGGGTTCACCCAAAGATGGAACAGTTCAGGAAACTAGGGAAATGATCATCCTTGGGAAATATTTACCAGTGCTATGTCCTGAGTTGCAGGTGTGGATAAAAGAGATTAATCCAACTTCTGTTGCAGAGGCTGCAAACCTGCCTGATGTGTTTGTGGTGGCACAGAAAAAGGGGAAAGGCTTGGAGTTTCATGACTTGGAAAACAAAGGACAGCCGGAAATCAGTTCCGCAAAGACCAGCTGCAAGTGTGAGTAGGGCTTCGTATGGCCACCCACCCCAGCCAAAACCTTAATATGACCTTCCGTTCCACAAAGATAACATACCAAGCCCATGTGTCCTGAAAACTCAGCAAAGTTAACCCAGATGTGTTTTGTGCTTCGAGACTGTGGTAACTCTGAGGTCAAATTGGACAGAGGATTAAAAATGATGTCAGTTGAGATTAATGGTAATACATTAAGGGCACTGATTGATTCAGATTCTTGTACACAGACAGTTCGCTCCCTTAAACAGTATTAACATGAGTGAGACGATCCCTGTTTGCTGTGTTCATGGAGATGAGGAGCCTTATCCAACAGCAGATCTATACACCAAGGTGCAAGGACAGGCTCATCCCCTGAATATTGGGGTCGCTGATAATCTGCCCTTTCCTGTTATACTGAGATCTACCTGTGCTATTTGATCTTTTGGACTGCAGGCACACAGTCCAAGTAACTAGGGCTCAAGCTATGAAGCCAGCAGATCCCCCTCAGACCCTTACCTCTCTGCCTTTTACGAGGCAGAATTAGAGATAGCACCCGGGAAGTTGCGCAATTCCCACGTCCAGGAAAGGTGAGAGAAATTTCATTTTCATTCAAACTACCCCCCATCTTTGAGCCTGAAATGCATTTGGACTTTAAAATCCCAGGTAATATCACTGACCTGCAACGTGATGATCTAGTATTGGGACCTCTTTTACACAAACCCAAAACGCAGGAGCAACAACTTGAACTAGATATTAACACCAGGGACCACATGTACAGCTGATGGTTCCTAGCGGAGTCAGGGATGTGGTACTGAACGGGGCACTCTGTGCCGTGGGCAGGACATTTGGGGAAGCATAAAACCATGGCTCGCATTAGGAAGCATTTCCACTGGACAGGCCTGCGTGCTGATGTGGCCCAGTTCTGTAAAAGCTGCCCTCAGTGCCAAAAGACTTCCATCAAACTCCGGAGCTCCACTCCAGCCTTTATCAGTTATTAGCACCCATTTGAACCGTTGAGAATGGACATTGTCAGACCTGTTGAGGAAAGCAGAGCAGGCAACCACAGATTACGCCACAAAGTCTATAAAAACCAAATCTGTTGCTTTTTGTCTGGTCAGTTTTTCCTCAAGCGTGGGATTCTCTCGTGAGATCCTGACAGAGCATGGAACTAATTTTATTTTATTTATTTTATTTGGAGCTACCACCTATGAGGTGGCAACTCCAGGTCACTCCCGCTCCAGTAGAGTTTGACATGTAAATTTCCTGAAGGAGTGGGTGGAGAAGTCCAAGAGGGCAGAAGTTCTTTTGATAAGAGAGATTCAAGAGGAGGTAGAGGAGCGGTAGCTACCTTCAGCTGTGCTTCATTAAGTCTAAGGCAGAAATGAATTTGTATTTCAGCTGATGATGCTTAGATTAATTCACTGAACTCCAGCTGTACACTGTCAAGTGTAAAGACAGTATAAACTGTATAGTGTCAGTGTGGGTGATGAATCTGCTGACATATTGTTGAATTCAGTTGTTTACAGAAACTAAGAGCAGCAGGTCAGTTGACTGACGGTGCGCATTTACTGTCTAGGTGTGGAGGCAAAGTCACCCTCTATGATGTAGCCAACAGAAAATAGTATAGTAATATTTTTTTTAATTCTCTTTTACTGCAGGTGTCCTACATAATAATAAAATATAAAGCAAAACGTTCAGTTACCTTTGTACAATCACGGTTAGTAGAATTGTCCTTCAAGCAGCTACGTTTTACTTTCTTACTTTGAGTACATTTTAGAATAGAATAGAACAAAAAGTCTTTATTGTCATTGTCACAGGTACAACAAAATTGAAAGTGGTCTCCAATCAGTGCATCATTCATAAAATATAAAATTCAAATAATAATAAGAATATTCCAACAGTGTGAACAAGCACTCAGGTGCATTCACACACACATACCTCAGTCAGTGCGTAGATCATTTCAAGAGCAGCGTAATGACTGTTATTTGCAGCAGCATTAAGACATGTTATTGCAATTTGGTAACTCAAGTCAAAAAGTTGCATCAGTACTTTACTGAAGTACTTTTTTAACCCAGGCATCTGTACTTCTACTTCAGTAAAGAAAGTCTGTAGTTTTGCCACCTCTGCTGCTAACAGCACTTTTTTCAAGAAACGGCACAGACATGGCCAAACTAGCCAAGAAATCAGAGTGATGATAAATCTGAATGATGCACGACTGCAGCAGCCTGATCGTCAGCAGCTAACCAAAGCAGCGGTCAGGATCGTAGCCTCCATCATGATGTTAGAATCACTCTGAATCTCTCTGGCCTGGTTTTCACCTTTGCTTTGTTTTTCACATGCATGTCCTCATTAGCACAGGGATTTGTGTTGGTGTGTTGGACTGTAGCCTATTGATCCAGACTGTTAACTGGTAATTGTGTAACAATGCATTTCAGGTCATTTACGTAACAAGTAACGCGATTAATGAATTTCCCCAGCGAGTAATTAAGTATCATACTGCATTACTTTACAAGTATGTGAAATACATTACTGTTCTTGAGTAATGACCCCAACAGCTAATGATGGGGTTTATATGCAGTGTGAAAAGAGGCTTTTTAAAGTCTTGCTCTGAACAACAAAATAAAAGAAACACCAGGTGTGTGAGCACAGTCGCTGCTGGCTCCTGTTTAATGTTTCCTTCATAAATATATGAGCACTCTCAAACTTGCCTCCTGACCCTCATTCTGTGAGAAGAGATAATTGCTTGTCAGGGATAAATATAGAGATTAATGAATTCATTAGTGGTGGGGAGTTTAGCTCTTCAGAGCAGCAGTTACTGCTATGACACATCACGCATATTGTTTTACTAGCTAGTTAGCCTTAAACAATAACATTCACACAGCAAATTGCTTCATACGCTCATGAAAATCAAAGAGAAGCAGTGTCCTTATCCTGAAATGTAGCAATAATGCAAACAAAGGCTCTCGAAGTCCTGATGATTCATCTTAATTACTTTTGTCTATGGAAGCTGGAATAAGACAGGACACATTAATCCACATTAGTATCAAACACTTTAGCAATTTATATTAGCAATTTTGGCACTACAGTTTGTATGCAGCTTTTGTGCCAGATATGCAGTATCTCCACTTAATGAGCTGCAGAGCTGTGAATAAGTTTCAGATTTTTAAAGCCACTCAAACCTGTGAGCTCATCTTATTAAATATTCCAAACAGTGGGACAATTAAGAGTTTGGTTGTGATACTAAAATACAGTCAAACCACTGAAAATCTTCTTTCATTTACAGTGAGTTGGACTGAAACTGCGGTAACTCGTTAACGGAGATTTGCCGCGTTATGCCGTTAATGTCATTTTAACGAGATTAACGCTGACAGCACTAGTGGGAACACAACGAATATGACTGCACATTTACTCCGACAGCATCCTAGTGCAAAGACAAGTGGAAGCAGACAAAAACAACAAGCACGCATGCTACAAACTTTACCCGAGTCATTTAGACAGCCATTAGCACATGATTCTCCTTATGGGGACCTGATATGTTTAATATGCTGCTGAGAATATAGCCCAGAAGAAGCTATAGTATAGCTTTTATTTTGGAAAGAGCCCTTTCTCTGTAATAAACTCTCTTTTCCAAAGATGAGTGATTCCTTGATCAGATAGATTTATTTTTTTATTACTTTGTTGTTTCAGCAACATTAAATTTAAAAACTGTACTTTTGAGTTAAAATGTATATTTATAATTTTAATAAATGACAAATTAAAAAGGCATGAACATTTTTTTGTATCGAAAAAATATCAAACCGTGACACCAAAGTATCGAACCGAACCGTGAATTTTGTGTATCGTTGCACCCCTAATGAACATGTTTGGAGTTTTTACAAGACACAGAATAAGCCTGTTTGCACGGTTCTGAAAAGAACAGGTCAAAGTTTGCATATTTTACCTTGCAAAGGTCACGGTTTACACTGCATACAACACAGTCCAAGTGCGCCTTTGCAGCAAGCACAGAAGGAAGTACAAATGTTATTTCACAATAAAAGTGCTGTTGGCCTTCTTAACTTGTTTTGAGTCACTTTTTTCAAACATGACAAAACTATACGTGGGGATCTCTGTAATATCTCAGTCCATTTGTTTGATTTCTATTTACTTATAGTACAGTAAAAATTCATTTCTATCCCTACAGATACGCTCTAAACAAATGGACTCGTTTGGGCTAATATCTGGAGTTTGAGGTGATTATGTCTACAGTTTTGTGTTCCCAAACAGTAAAAGGTTAATTTCTATTTCTTCCAGATTTTAAGGTGCAATATCAATACAGTCTACATTTCTCAATTGCAATCAGCTCATCTGCAGTTACTACTTAAGGTGCAGATCCGTCTTTGGTCTCTGCTGGATTGTGGAAGTCACCACAGTAAACAAGACTGGTTTGGGTGTTTGCACAGGTTGTCCTTTTTGGGGGAGGGAGGGTTTCACCAGTAGTTTGGTCTTCTGTTTCGCTCTGTCTCCTTTCTAGCCCACATTTCCTATTATCCCCTGTGTCAGGTATTAATGTTTACTCCGTCTTGTATTACTTGATTAGTTTCTCCTGTTATTTTGCCTCAGCTGTGGCGTTTCCTTAGTCCCCCATCTGAAGCCTTAGTTTGTGTGTACGTTATGTTGTATTGTTTGCTGTTTCTCACATGTTTGGATTTCCAGACATCGTCTTCTGCCTTTTGCTATATTGATCATGTCATTTACTTTGTCACTTGTGGACACTTTTCTCCCTTCACATTAATTTCCACTCTGACTGTAATAAAATTGTGCTAAATTTCAGCCCTTTACATGTACATGTTAGACTATTTTTATTGCTTGTGATTGCATTTACCAATGTTACTTGCTATATCAGTATAAAAGGAAGTTTCATAGTGTTTAGAAAATTTACTTTATTTTTCACGTGGAAACTCCCCGTGACCATTAATTATCACCATTTTTGAATATTAGACTGATGGAAAGACTGAACAAGGAAAAACAGCAGAAAAACAATGCCCCATAAATACTTCTTGAACTATGCAAGTATAATATACAATGTATATTTTACATGGAGCCAAAAAGCAGTCAGATGGGCCAAAACCAACTTCAAATGTTCAGTTTTTCCTTCACTTATGACTTTGAATCCAGTTAAACTTGCTGGGAATTCAAAGTACTCAAATGTTTGTAAATACAAGATGTCATTAAACATCAACAACCAAACAAATACATTGATCTTAGAAAACACTGGATACATTTGGCCTTATTACACTTAAAAGCATTTATCACTGTCATTAAACTGTTCCTCAAATGATACACAGGCTGTTATCCTGCATGTGTCCGTTGTTTGGAGGCTTCTCTGTATGTCCGCTGAACAAACACAGCCAAGACTTTTGAAACTGCTAAACACCTGGTTTTCACTGTGGGTCAGTAAACCACAATATACATAACAAATCATCATCAGCCTTAAGACTCAACCATACACAGTGTTGTAGATCAACGAGCACGAACAGCATTTCACAGACGGATTTTGATGAGTTGATTAATAAGAAATAAGAGAAGGGAGGGGACTTTAATTACTAATAACCAGTTTGTGTTGTTGTAAACATGTAAAAACACATTAAAGTGGAAATGAAACACTAAAGGCTAATTATTACTGTGGACCCAAGCTCTCAAAAACTGTCAGATTTAACGATGTGTAAAGCTGGATTTAAGAAATCAGTGTGATGCTGTTGGATGCTGGATTCCCAATCGAGCTTCACTAAGAAATGTTTGTGGTGCACGTGCAGAAAACTGAGTGTGGCTGGGGAAGAATGGACGTTATTACAGTGAAAGGAACTCTTGTTGCATGCCAACCAAACTGGAACCAGTTTGTATGTGTGGTGACCTAAACAGGTTCTGTTCATTTCATCCTTCAATGAAATGATGAGTTGCACAAACAGGTTTGTGACTGCTCATTTGACAAAAGTCACTCTTCACAATGAAAAAAAAAACAAAAAAAACAGATTTTGGTAGAAGCAGAAAATCTCCTTACAGCAAACCCAGTTTGACCAGAGAGAATTTATTTGATTCAGTGTGAAGTTCCATCACCGTTACTCCATATCTGCTGTCATGCATTAGGTGGACAACACCATTCAAAGTGAGCTGGGAACTAAAAGGCAGCAGGAAGACTTTTGGCCAAGTCTTCCTCCCTGAAATAAAAAACAGTAACTAGTTTTAAACTAATTAACACCATAATCTTCATTTATAGATGGAATTTCTATTTCTAAATGTGTTGCTCACTTCTAACCCTAAACCCAAAGACATCAGTGTTTTTTGGCCTGATGATACTGTACATATTAATGCACAAAATTATGGGCTCTTACATGTACCCACTACAGGGGAACACTGGACATCCTGTTTCCTTAGCACCAGCACCTGTCAACATCTCTTCATGAAGAACATCTAAAAGTAGATTATGGGTAATTACATAAAAAAGAAGTCCAGTACATAGATGCATCCTGGATATGTTCACTAGGCTGTGTGTTCCCCACCGATATACGACAGATGAGGAAGAATCATGAGACGAGGGCAGATAAATAAACAGATCCCACAGATTCTGTTTGGCACAATCGAGCCAAGGGAGCAAACATCTAAGCTGATCTGAGGAATGTTGGCTGCTTATCTGCTAATCCATGTCTATTACAGATAAACTGCAATAAAGGAAAGAGAGAAACTTCACTCTCATTATTCACGTCAGTTCATGGATATCATGTGGTAGCAGAAGGCCTGACAGAGCCAGTCAAAAATACAGCGCAGCAGGCGATCGAGATTTCGGGGATCGATTTAAACGGCCTGACTGGCTCATCAGCCAGCTGTAGTCCGTGCTGATAACCTGCACCTGGCTTCAGGTCATTCTGAGCAGAGGTCTGATGCAGCAGAGACATCCCTCAGTCCTGATGGCTCTTGTCCTGAATGAATTTGTATTCATACTGGAAACAAGGGGAGAAGGAGAGCTGTTAGACACAAAACACCACTTAAAGCCCATCTACTTTAATATACCAATATGGACATGATGTATCATTATAACTCAGCTGGGTGACTTCTTTAATCAGTCGATATACAGTGCTGTGAAAAAGCATTTGCAACCTTTTATTTTTTTTAGTACATTTAGTACTTTATCATGTTTCATCAAACAAATTTAATATCAGACAAACCCAAGTAAATACAACGTGCACTTTATAATTTTGAGGGATGAAGCTATTCTGGACCTATGTGAAAAGAAAACTGAAGAGCCTGAGAACTCATCCAGGAGGTCCCAAAAGAACCCAGAACAACTTCTAAAGAACTGCAGGCCTCAGTTAAGTTCAGTGTTCATGATTCAACACTAAGAAAGAGACGAGGCAAAAACAGCATCTGTGATTTCTAACATGAAAAGCACTGCTGACCAAAGAGGCGGTGAAACCCCTAGGCGATGCCTAGGGGTTTCATTTTATCAACCTGTGGTCATGAAAGCGATCACAACACTTAAACTGGATGAACTTGGATGAGTGAGCGAACAACATCATGTAAATCAGATGTTTTTGGTCTGTCCATCCACAGCCATTGTCTTTTTTTGATGTTCGAATACCTCAAAAACTATTACAGACAAAAACTTGCCATCAAAATGAATCAGGATCTATAACTTGGGACACATTAAGGTAATTATTTAATTTTTTTTTTTTTTTTTTAAATGTAGCTCAGTTTGGTAATTGTGGAGTTTATAAATGACACTCAGTCTCCAGTTTAATCTAATTTACACTGAACAAAAATATAAACACAACATTTTTGTTTTTGCTCCCACTTTTCATGAGCTGAACTCAAACATCTGAAACATACACAAAAGACTCTCAAATACTGTTCTCATATCTTTATAAATCTGTGTTAGTGAGCACTTTTCCTTTACCAAGATAATCCATTCCCCCTCACAGGTGTGGCATATCATGGGGCTGATTTGACAGCATCAATAATGTACAGGTGTGCCTTAGACTGCCCACAATAAAAAGCCTCTCTGAAATATGCAGTTTGATCAAACAGCACAAAGCTACAGATGTCGCAGCTTTTGAGGGAGCGTGCAATGGGCATGCTGACTGCAGGAATGTCTACCAGAGCTGCTGCCCATGAAATGAATGTTCATTTCTCTGCCATAAGCCGTCTCCAAAGGCGTTTCAGAGAATTTGGCCGTACATCCAGCTGGACTCACCACCGCAGACCACGTGTAACCACACCAGCCCAGGACCTCCACATCCAGCATGTTCACCTCCAGGATCGCCTGAGACCAGCTGCAGCAACAATCGGTTTCCATAACCGAAGAATTTCTGCACAAACTGTCAGAAACCATCTCAGGGAGATGGCAGACAGCGTGTGTGGCATCGTGTGGGTGAGCGGTTTGCTGATGTCAACATTGTGGATCGAGTGGACCATGGTGGCGGTGGGGTTCTGGTATGGGCAGGTGTATGTCATGGACAACGAACACAGGTGCATTTTATTGATGGCATTTCGAATGCACAGAGGTAACGTGACGAGATCCTGAGGCCCATTGTTGTGCCATTCATCCACGACCATCACCTCATGTTGCAGCATGATAATGCACGGCCCCATATTGCAAGGATCTGTACACAATTCCTGGAAGCTGAAAACATCCCAGTTCTTGCATGGCCAGCATACTCACCGGACACATTTCAGAGTGGCATTTTATTGTGGGCAGTCTAAGTCTACGTTCACACTGCAGGCGAAAGCGCATCAAATCCGATTTTTTTGACCCTCTGCGACCCATCTATCCGATCATGGTGTGACAGTGTGAACGGCACAAATCCGATATTTTCAAATCTGATCTGGGTCACTTTCGTATGTGGTGCTGAATCCGATACATATCTGATGTTTCAGAAAGCGACTGCTGTTTGATGGTCAAGTCGCATTAAATCCGTCTTTTACGTCACCGACACAAGACAGACGCCATCTATCAGCGCCGGAGAAGACATCGCGAACGCTTCCTGGCCATCCAGTGAAACTGTTGGGAAGACAACGTTGGAGAAACGTGAACATTTTATTTGTACTATATAATCGAAACAAATCTTTATATTAAGGCCATCAGTCAAACAGTCAAACTTTTGGCCTGGGTCTAAACAGAGCACGTTGTGTGTGACGTCTTCTTTTGCGCCGCTTTGAGGGTTCACACTAGAGCGCGTTTACTGTCACATTTTATTTGTAGTGTGAACGAGCAGACAAAACATATTGGGATTGAGCATTGAGACCTGCAGTGTGAACATAGTCTAAGGCACACCTGTACATTATTCATGCTGTCTAATCAGCACCATGATATGCCACACCTGTGAGGTGGGATGGATTATCTTGGTAAAGGAAAAGTGCTCACTAACACAGATTTATAAAGATTTGAGAACAGCATTTGAGAGTCATGGGTCTTTTGTGTATGTAGAAAAACTTTCAGATGTTTGAGTTCAGCTCATGAAAAATGGGAGCAAAAACAAAAATGTTGTATATATATATATATATATATATATATATATATATATATATATATATATATATATATATATATATATATATATATATATATATATATATATATATATATATATATATATATATATATATATATATATATATAAAAACCCAGCACGCCCCTGTGGGCGGTTTATCCTTCAAGCTCGGGTCCTCTACCAGAGGCCTGGGAGCTTGAGGGTCCTGCGCAGTATCTTAGCTGTTCCCAGGACTGCGCTCTTCTGGACAGAGATCTCCGATGTTGTTCCCGGGATCTGCTGGAGCCACTCGCCTAGCTTGGGAGTCACCGCACCTAGTGCTCCGATTACCACGGGGACCACCGTTACCTTCACCCTCCACATCCTCTCGAGCTCTTCTCTGAGCCCTTGGTATTTCTCCAGCTTCTCGTGTTCCTTCTTCCTGATATTGCTGTCATTCGGAGCCGCTACATCGATCACTACGGCCGTCTTCTTCTGTTTGTCTACCACCACTATGTCCGGTTGGTTAGCCACCACCATTTTGTCCGTCTGTATCTGGAAGTCCCACAGGATCTTAGCTCGGTCATTCTCCACCACCCTTGGGGGCATCTCCCATTTTGACCTCGGGACTTCCAGGTTATACTCGGCACAGATGTTCCTGTACACTATGCCGGCCACTTGGTTATGGCGTTCCATGTATGCCTTGCCTGCTAGCATCTTGCACCCTGCTGTTATGTGCTGGATTGTCTCTGGGGCATCTTTACACAGCCTGCACCTGGGGTCTTGCCTGGTGTGATAGACCCCAGCCTCTATGGATCTTGTACTCAGAGCTTGTTCTTGTGCTGCCATGATTAGTGCCTCTGTGCTGTCTTTCAGTCCAGCTTTGTCCAGCCACTGGTAGGATTTCTGGATATCAGCCACCTCCTCTATCTGCCGGTGGTACATACCGTGCAGGGCCCTGTCCTTCCATGATGGTTCCTCGTCTCCCTCCTCTTTCTTGGGTTTCTGCTGCCTGAGGTATTCACTGAGCACTCGGTCAGTTGGGGCCATCTTCCCAATGTATTCTTGGATGTTCGTTGTCTCATCCTGGACTGTGGTGCTGACACTCACCAGTCCCCGGCCCCCTTCCTTCCGCTTAGCGTACAGCCTCAGGGTGCTGGACTTGGGGTGAAACCCTCCATGCATGGTAAGGAGCTTTCTTGTCTTTATGTCAGTGGCTTCTATCTCCTCCTTTGGCCAGCCTATTACCCCAGCAGGGTACCTGATCACGGGCAGGGCGTACGTGTTGATGGCCCGGATCTTGTTCTTACCATTCAGCTGACTCCTCAGGACTTGGCTGACCCTCTGCAGGTACTTGGTGGTTGCAGCTTTTCTAGCGGCCTCTTCATGGTTCCCATTTGCCTGCGGGATCCCCAGGTACTTGTAACTGTCCTCTATGTCTGCAATGTTGCCTTCTGGTAGTTCAATCCCCTCAGTTCTGACTACCTTCCCTCTCTTTGTTACCATCCGACTACACTTCTCCAGTCCGAACGACATTCCAATGTCATTGCTGTATAGCCTGGTAGTGTGGATCAGTGAATCGATGTCTCGTTCACTCTTGGCATACAGCTTGATGTCATCCATGTACAGGAGGTGGCTGACAACTGCTCCGTTCCGTAGTCGGTATCCGTAGCCAGTCTTGTTAATGATCTCACTGAGGGGGGTTCAGGCCTATGCAGAACAGCAGTGGGGACAGAGCATCTCCTTGGTAGATCCCGCACTTGATGGTGACTTGTGCTATGGGCTTGGAGTTGGCCTCTAGTGTTGTACGCCACATCCCCATTGAGTTCCTGATGAAGGCTCTTAGGGTCCCATTGATCTTGTACAATTCTAGGCATTCCAGTATCCAGCTGTGGGGCATTGAGTCATAGGCTATCTTGTAATCAATCCAGGCAGTGCACAGGTTGGTCAGTCTGGTCTTGCAGTCTCGGCTGACTGTTCTGTCTACCAGTAGCTGGTGTTTTGCGCCTCTGGTATTCTTGCCAATTCCTTTCTGTGTCCCGCTCATGTATTGACCCATGTGCCTGTTCATCTTAGCCGATATGATGCCTGACAGGAGCTTCCATGTAGTACTTACATGACAAGTGAAATCTCCCGCAGCAAGCTTAAACATGTGAGAGGTTGATCGCGCAGAGAATCGCTGAGCTTATGTGAGTGCGTGTGTAAAAGCAGCACGATATATATTTTAGTTCTGCTGAGCCAAATAAGACAGGTCAGGGTGAAGAAGTGACAGCCAAAGAAAAGCTTACCACAAAATGGAGAAGTTATGACAAATCAGACTATAAGGCAAAAAGAAAGTGCAGCTTTATGGTTTCATGGACAAAAGAATTTCTGTGGCTGCAATATGACGAGCTAAATAACCAGGGCTGCACATAAGTGGTCCGCAGGTGCGCATTCGCTGTCAAAATAAAAAACACGCACAAGGGTTAGGGTTAAATTTAAAAACTGTACTTTTGAGTTAAAATATATATTTATAATTTTAATAAATGACAAATTAAAAAGGCATGAACATTTTTTTTGTATCGAAAAAATATCGAACCGTGACACCAAAGTATCGAACCGAACCGAACCGTGAATTTTGTGTATCGTTGCACCCCAAATAAATAAATAAATAAATAAATAAATAAAAAATATATATATATATATATATATACACACACACACAAGTTTATGGCAGTATTCATTATGGACATCCAAACGTCTTTTTTAATGGTTAAACAGATAATAGTTAATAGAAAATATTCAAAAATGTGCACTGAGATGGACTGAGGTGTTTCCAGTATTACAAAATTCAGCTTGTTACCATAAGGGACTTTTTTCATACTTGAACTGCTACTTAGACACTTTTTCATGCATCTCTCCAAGATTCAGATTTATTTTTTTTTTTTTTTAAAGTTAAGAAAGACCTGTTAAAATTTCAGGCTTTTATTTTTAGCTTTTAAGAGAGCCTGGCTCAAGCATTGGCTCAGATTTCAAAGTGCAAAGAATAGCCTGAAAGTGGACAAACCAGTGCTTTTAAATGTTAAACCTATATTTTAAAAAAAATGTCAGTTTTATTTTTAAAAAAAAAAAAATAATAATTATGAAGCTTGGTTCATGTTTGTATGTACACTACCAGTCAAAAGTTTGGACACACCTTCTCATTTAATTGTTGTTGTTTTTTTTAATCATTTTCACAACTATTTACATTGGATGTCTTCAGTGAGAATCTACAAACTATGAATGAACACATATGTTGTAAACAAAAAGTGAGAAATAACATGATTCATACTTTAGATTCCTCTGTCTCTCTTCCACAGCATGTCTTTATCCTGTCTTCCTTCTCTCACCCCAGCCAATCACAGCAGATGGCCCCGCCCCTCCCTGAGCCTGGTTCTGCTGGAGGTTTCTTCCTGTTAAAAGGGAGTTTTTCCTTCCCACTGTCGCCAAAGTGCTGCTCATAGGGGGTCATATGATTGTTGGGTTTTTCTCTATATCTATTATTATAGGCTATACTGTACAATATAAAGCGCCTTGAGGCGACTGTCTTTGTGATTTGGCGCTATATAAATAAAATTGAATTGAAAATTGAAATTGAATTTAGAGTTATTTATCATTGTTTCCTTTGCTACATAATTCGATATATTCTGCTTCATATATTTGGTGTCTTCAGTTTGTATTTTCAATGTACAAAGTAGTAAAAATAAAGAAAAAACATTAAATGAGAAGGCGTGTACAAGCATTTGACTGGTACTGTAGATTCAAAATTTGGACCATAAATTGTTTTTGCAAATCAGAGCAGAAAATGTTCTAAAAATTTTGATGAATTGAGAAGCAGTGACTGCTTAGCCTTAATGTAACTGATGTAAATGTAAACTGATTTGTTTCTTACCAAAGCTAGTTGCCGTCCAATGTTTCCCATAGTTATTACTCCTGCAAAGAAGATGCAGGGTAACCACGAGCGAATGTAAAGGAAATCAGGCGACGTGTACCTGGGCAGAGAAAAGGCAAACCTCAGAAACTCACTTTAAACTATACACAGCAGAATTAACTGACTGTTTGAATTAACCAAGGTTGCTTTGTCATCATCATCATCATCATCATTATCATTATTATTATCATCATCATCGTTAATAATGTCCAGTCTCTGGACAAGATCTCTAGTCATTTAGAAAGTGTTATACACTGCTGTGCAATACTCTTGAGCCACCTGTTATTTCTTTATATGTTGAGAGGAAAATGGGAGATAGGTACAGTGATCTTTGCAGAAACTCTTCTTCAGATGGTGGCTGCCTTTAATTCTGTTCTCTGCTGAGATTAAAACTGGTTCTCAATTCACATCTATAAAGTGCAAACTGTGCCCAGGTCAGAAACAACTTATGCTGCTAACACAACTTTGGCTCTGCAAATATCTGCACAAAGAGCATGCTAACGCTAAGCTAGCCAAGAACCAGTGAGACCAGAGCCAGTCAGGCTGCGGCATCCATTTCTACCTGTTTAAGTAGAATCAATCGTTATTAAGTTTTCTGAGCTTGTTGTCATCTTTGCTTCATGCTGTTGGCTTTGTGTTCATACCTAAATGCTAAGAGAAAGATCATGTGTGGCCTCAATATGATAGGGATTTGTGTTGGTGTGTGGGACTGCGGTCTGTGGGTTTATAATATTAAATGATATCTATGAGACAACACGTTTCAGGTCATTTTACAGAGAAACGTAATGTGTACAAGTAGTAACAAATTACTTTCTCCTGGGAGTAAGTAAGGCACTGCATTAAATTTAAGAAAAGTGTTCTGTGTAATGTGTGTAATACATTATTACTTTGAGCAATGACGCCAACAATGACCACAACAAAGAGTGGAAGTACCTCTAACATGCACAAATAGTTAACCACACAATAGGCAATTAAATTTGGAATTAATAGCAGAGCCAATGAGAACTGATAAGGAATGGAATCAATAAGCGATATCTATCAAGGAATCTGAATCTACATTTGTATCGATTCCTATCCCTCGTCAAGATGATCCATTCAATCCCTCGACAACATTTAGGCTCGGGCTCATTACTGATGGAGTTCCCGTGAACTGAACTTACAGTGTGTTTAACATCATTGGTGTGTTGACAAATTAAGCTGCTGTCAATCAGAACTATTTCAGGTTGTATTGCATGATGGATAACAATCCGATGGTACTTTTCTGTGTTCATACTTCCATTAATTTTGGAAAGACCCTTAACATCACAGGGTGAAGTGCTGCCCGAACCACGTCAGAGCCTCCAGTGTGATTTCTAGGTGCCTGTAGACAATGGTGTACCTCTCTCCTGATTTCCTCAACACATACTGACGTCAATGTGAATAAAAATGTCAGAATTTGAATTCATCACTCCATAAAAGCAGTTGACCCTGATATAGGGCTGCCACAAACGATTATTTTGATAGTCGACTAGTCACCGATTATTTTTGCGATTAGTCGACTAATCAGATCATCATCCATTGAACGTAAAACGTACAGCTTATTGCACCAGCAGCATCTGCTCTTATATAACTATCATTAGCTTACAGCTTTAAGTGTTTAAGTTAAGTGCTAACTAAAAATAAAGACAAGATGATAGTTTATTAAATTTTAATGAAATTTGCAGATTGTTTCGGTGAAGTTTAATGAACTCCTTGCTATCTAAAATATAACAGGACACCGGAGTAAATTCTCAAGCATCTCACACTTCTGATATTCAGCTGTGTAAAAACTATAACTTTAATCTCAGCCAAACCGATTTACTCAGGAACAAATAAAATACTGAAAAAAGCCAAACAATAACATTTTAAGTTATCTAAGTGACTTATATATGTTTAACCTGAGTAGCGAAAGACAGCGGTGGGTTTGAAAATGATTTGCCGGGAGTCCGGTGTTCTCACGGCTCTAGTGAGCCTAGCCCCCGGCTAGCTATTGAGCTAGTGTCTCCGAAAACGTCGGAGCGCTTTTGAAAATATGTGGTGTCTTGATAAACTGAGCAGATATTTGAGGTTTACACAGCTACATTCTCGCCTGAAAATATGTTAAACGTTTATTTTGTGACCCAGAAAGAATAATAAGCGTAATATTAAAACTAACTAGCTGCCGCCATTGTTGGAAACTGCGCTGGGCTGCGCTATGAATTCTGGGACACAGCTTCTTCTTCTTCTTCTTCGGGGTTTAACGGCAGCTGGCATCCTTGTACATGCAGTGCTGCCATCTTCTGTTTCAGTCCTTTATTGCACTCTTAAATCCTACTTATTCCTGCGTCTGTTGGGATCTTACAAAGCTTCAAACGACGCGTCGACTATTAAATCAGTCGTCGACGATTTTGATAGTCGACGTAATCGTGACTAGTCGACTAATCGTGGCAGCCCTACCCTGATATTCAGTCCACTTCTAATTTAATGTGCAATTTTATTTACCTCAGCCTTTCCCTTCCTTAAGAATCAACTACTGACAGCCACTCATCCAGTAGAACAAAGAGTAGATGGACAAATTGAAGGGCAAGACACATTTCCTCACAATCTGTGTCAAGTTGTTGCTAGATTTTTTTCATATTTCTTAATGATATAACTTTCAGTACTGTTCACCTGCTATAGATAGCTTTTAGCCATGCCATTTCTTTGGTTCTGTGCCAAGTTGTCTGTTACACGTCAACACCACACTGGTACGATCTCTAGGTGCCTTTTTACGCTTGAATGACTTAAAGGTCAGTGTTATGGATTAACAACAAAACAAGAAATCTTTCTCAGATGGTCAGGTTCATGGACCGGCCTGAAAACACCTCTGAAACATATTCAGAACGCTTGAGAAATATCACTCAAGACCACTTTAAAAGTTACAAGAAAGTCTGTCTCCTTATGGCATATAACCAGTGTTGGGAAGGTTACTTTTAAAATGTATTCCATTACAGAATACAGAATACATGCCCCAAAATGTATTCTGTAACGTATTCCGTTACATTACTCAATGACAGTAACGTATTCTGAATACTTTGGATTACTTAATATATTATCATGCTTTTTACAACAACGTGAATGTACTATTGCTGTGTGATTTATTACTATTACTGAAGGTCCGTGACTCCGAACTGTAGTAAAGGGACCTCTGACTAATACGGCGGGGTCCCTGTCGGCTCGTAGCCGAAAAATAGCTTTACTTTGTTGTGTGGGTCAACTTTTCTTGCGAGAGACAGAGAGAGGCGTTGAAAGGCTGCTCCAACGGAACTTATTGTTTCAGAGGAAAACACGAACACGGTGTACAGTCGAGTCTTAATAGCTTACTTACAACTGGGCTCGTCAGGCACTCTTCTTGGCTGAAGTGGTTATTATTATATTTACATGCTTCCAGCTTCCGTTTTTGCTCGATGACAACTCGTACCTTTCCACTCCCCTTTTTCTCCCTCCTCGCGCTCACAGACCCATAACGTGTATGGCAGTCCATTCTCCCTGCAGCACGGACTACACTGCCCATGATGCTACATTCTTTAGAGCAGGGGTCACCAACCTTTTTGAAAGTGAGAGCTACTTCTTGGGTACCGATTAATGTGAAGGGCTACCAGTTTGACACACACTTCTCAAATAACAAATTTCCTCAGTTTAACTTAATTATGTGTTATCATTAATAATTAATGATATACATCTATGTACGGACACTAATTATGTTAATTATTTTTCACCATAATTATAAAGAATGCAAGTAGGAAACAAGGTAGGAATCATAAATATCAATATGCAACACTTTATTTCTATATATCTCTGCAAGTATTTACATTTTGAAGTGATCACTTCTACAACATTTTCACTTACCACTAACAAATTTTAACAAATCATGCACTGTTACATACATTATTTTTGTATGTATGTAACATACAAAAAATCAACTTTCAAATTTTGCAGAACTTTTCACCAAATTGGCAGCATTTTAAAGCAAATTGTCACATGTTACACTTAACAAACACATTTGTTTTTCAATAATTAAATTAAACTTTGACATGACACTGTAATGTTGCCACTGAGAACATCTAATATGGCTTTCTTTGTCTGTTAGTGGGAAACCTGGCATTGCATGCTGTTCACCAGTGTGTTGTAATCTGGGGTATAACTTGACACTGCAACTCTGAGTGAGTCTTGCAGATGTGCATCGGAGAGGCGTGTTCTGTGTTTGTTCTTGATGAAGTTCATGTCAGAAAAGGCTGATTCACAAAGATAGGTTGAACCAAACAGGCTGGCAACCTTCATAGCTGCTGTGCACACACCACTGTACTTTTCTGTGTCAACAAGGCACCAAAAGTTTGGTGCACCCAGATAGGCTTTGAGGTGGACTTCATTTTGCAATGTTACAATTTCGATTTCCACCTGTCCAGCATCCAAGCTGAACATTGAACTTAGTTGCTCAGCAATGCATGTTGTGTCCACATTCATGAAAGGATTGGAAACAAATGAGACACATGGCTCAAGCTGATCAAGGTCACAAAACCTGTTCTCAAACTCTTGACCAAGTCGGTTTATGACTTGAGTGTACTTTTCTGCAACTTTGTCAAAAGTCTCAGATGCAGAAGCATTGTCTTTCAGCACCATCTGCACAGAGGGAAAGTGCAGCACCTTTTTTCTCTGTAAATGCACAGAGAAAATGTTCATCTGGGCTTTAAATCCATTTAAAGCACTTATCATGTCAGCAACAGTCTTACCTTTGCCTTGCAGCTCACAGTTCAAATGGTTCAGTTTCCCAGTAATGTCTGTTAAAAACGCAAGGTCAAGTGTCCACTCAGTGTCCTCCAGCAGAGATGTGTCTTCCCCTTTGGATTGCATGAACTCCTTGATTTCACCCAAAAGTGACAAAAAACGAAGCAAAATCCGTCCCCTGCTGAGCCATCGGATTTCCGTATGTAGTAGCAGGTCACCATATTCAGCTGACAGCTCCTCCAATAGCACCTTGAATGTTCTGTGCTGTTTAGCTCTGGAGCGGATGCTGTTTATGATCTTCACGACGGGAGTCATGACGTGCTCGAAGCCGATCACCTTTGCGCATAACGCCTGCTGGTGAATGATGCAGTGGTAATGCATGAAGTTTGGGAACTCTGTGTCACCTTTACAGTGAGCGATGAATCCCGTATGTCGGCCGATCATAGCAGGAGCCCCGTCGGTAGTCACTGATACCAGCTTTTCCAACGGTACCTTTTTCTTCGCGAAAAACTCCTTCACTGCGTTATAGATGTCAACTCCCTTCGTAGTTGTCTTTAGCGGCAGTAGTGTCAGAAGTTCTTCTTTTGTGGAGAAACCATCAAATACCATCCGGATAAAGACCATCAGCTGTGCTGTACTGCTGCTGTTGACGGACTCGTCACACTGGATGCTAAACCAACTGCACTTTGCCAGATCCTGATCCAACTGATCGGCCAAGTTCCCGGACATAGCCGACACTCTTCTAACAATTGTAGTTGCCCCCAGCTGGACATCAGAGAGAGTGGAGATTACATCGTTTCCATATTTCTCGTCTTTAAGCACAGTTTTTGCAATTATCATCATTGCTTCTTTGAAATACTCCCCGTCTAAAAATGCCTTCTTTTTCTTAATCATGAAATGTGTAGCTCTAAATGAGGCTTCGGTTGCTTTTTGAGAGTTTTTCACCGGTCTCGTGAAAAAAGACTGCTGTTTGCTCAAACCTGCCTTTAATTCGCGGGCCTTTTCCGCTCGCAGTGTGCTGCCCTTTGGGTAGTTAGCATGGTAGCTTGTGTGACACGTTCGGAAATGTCTCTCCACGTTGTGCCGCTTTGCTGTTGCCACAGTTGCCCCGCAAATGAGACACACGCATGAATCTTTCACAGTGGTAAAAAAGAACTCTTCCTCCCATTCACTGTGAAAATTATATGTTTTCTTCCTTTTTTCCGCCATGTTTTCCTCATCTCCTCACCTTTGCCTTTGCTGGTCTTCACGGCAACTGTTTCCGTGGAGACCAGCTAGCACTAAATATTAGATCATGATCTAATATTTAATAATAAACATTTTTTTTATATATTATCTCTAACAAATTAACGCCAATGCAATTGTGATTAAAAAAAATAGCAAGAAAAAATAAAAATAGATGCAGCTTACTGGTAAGTTGTTATGGTGAGCTATTTTTAGAACAGGCCCGCGGGCGACTCATGTGGTCCTTGCGGGCAACCTGGTGCCCGCGGGCACCGTGTTGGTGACCCCTGCTTTAGAGCTATGCTTGTAGCATTCTGCCTGTTAGCTTAGCACAACAACAACAACAACGAAAAGGCGCTCTCTCACCCAGGAAACACGCAGAGAGAGAGAGAGCGTCGCCCTGTAACCATGGCAACCGTAACCCTGCCGCCTGGAACAACAGAACGTAGCTGTCAAACAAAACCCAAACAGTCCTGACCCGCGACAAAATGAAACAGGAAAGTACCGCAGTGTAATCCATTTATTTCAACAAAGTAACTGTATTCTGAATACCACCTTTTTAAACGGTAACTGTAATGGAATACAGTTACTCATATTTTATATTTTAAATACGTAACGGCGGTACATGTATTCCGTTACTCCCCAACACTGCATATAAAGTGCTAATGGGTGGCTCAAGAATTTTGCACAGTAATACTAGCATTCTGCCCATACTCTAACATTAGTCATTGTGCTGGAGGATATAGCTGTGTGCTGTAAAGGCAGCGTGGCGCTGCTAATATCGTGCCTCATATTAAGTGCGTCAGTTTTCTTTTGCTGGAAGAGATCACTGTGGACCAGTCAATATTCAACTGTTGGAGCTAGAGGAGGGTAACTTACTACAAGCTGATATAACTTAAAAATTATAAATTACAGTGTGCTACATTACTCTATTCAATAAGAACAATACAGAAGCCCACCAGACAGAGTTCACCATAAGTCTGTGCTGGCACAGCAGTGCAACTACTTACAAAGTTCACTTGGAGTTCACATTATTGCATTCAGCAGTTTATTTAATGGTAAAGTCTGAGTTACAAAATTCATTTGTCGTTGTAATGATTTTCTCTCAAATCAGCCTCCACCCTGCACATTGTCTTAATATGCAAACTAGTGTTTGAGTAACTTACTGGAAAACTCCGTTGTAAACCAGGAGCTGGGTGGCCAGCGTACCCAAAAAGGCAATGCAGATTCCCAGACCGAAGCCGCTGCGGGAGCGATCGAATGTCCACCACAGGCCAATGGAAAGAGCTGCCAGAGTCAGAGACAGCTGAACATTGTTGGCAAAATCCACTTTCTGATGCAGGCAGAGGTCAAGGACCAGGCTGAATGCTCTACGATGCACTTACAATGTACAGCTCCATCATCTACCCAGTAAGTCATTAAACACAAACTTCCTTGAATTAAAAGTGAAACTCTGTGCTTTACTTACATCTTGAATGCGTGATTTAAAGTCCACTCTGGTGGTGTACAGAGGAAAATTATTAAAAAGAGAAAATAAAAAAATACCAACGTTCTAAGGATACAGCACTGGCGTGGTTGATACCCACAAACACAGCCACGCAGCGCATCACGCTAGACCATTCCCGCTTGAACTTGTGTGGTTCACCCAGACGGCTGTCGATGCAGGGGTACAACAGCCCAATCATTGCTGCAAGGGGGGAAAAAAGGAAAAAGAATACTGTGAGGAAAGATAAGGGAAATTAGGCATTTGTATAGCACCAATTCAAAACAACAGTAGCCTCGATTTAATATTATCGTAAGACCCTATAATATTTGAGAAAATCCCAACAGTCAGATGACCCACTATGGGCACGCTCTTGGCAACAGTAGGAATGAAAACGTCCCTTTCAACAGGAAGAAACTTGTAGCAAAACGAGGTTCAGCGAGGGGCCTAAAAACAACGTAACAATAATAAACAATAAAGAGCCAAAACAACCAAAACCACCAGAGACTCATGGAGAGGAATTTGCTTTAAAAGTGTTGCAAATGAGAACAATATGATCCACAAGCATAAACTGTGCAGTGATTTGTGTGCAGGTCACACAAATGCGTGCTCCCATCCACACAACTGCAAAGCAATATGACCACTCTGTATATTTAGAATATAGATGTAATTCAGGTAGTGTGATAACACTTTGACAGTAACAGCAGTCTAACACTGATGTTAGCTTAGTGACTAATCCTGAACATTTCAGCATGTAGGCAGCATTTTATGGCTAATGTGTGATGGTTTTAATCTATTTATTTAGAAGAAGAAATGTCCAGTTTATTAAAAACAAACACCAACAACGCCCAGATGTCCCAGTTTTACACCGGGATTTGAACACAGCTTACATTTGTGGATAGAAGACTTTTTGAAATGGAAAATAATCTGATTTGTGAAGCTAAACTTTGTCCTTAAATACCATTTATTCAGGTTTGGATGTGCGAGTTTCTACAATAGTTTGTGTGGTCACAGTGGTTCGTGTTTGTATGTACACTACCAGTCAAAAGTCTGGACACACCTTCTCAGTTAATGGTTTTTCTTTATTTTCATGACTATTTATATGTTGGGGGATTGAATAAATCCCCACCAGTGTCACCAGAAAAGCCCCCAACCATCATGCCTTCTCCTCTATGCTTCATGGTGGGAACCATACATGTAGTCGTGGTTTCTTAGCAGCTATTTGACCAAAAGAGCCTGATCCACACAGTCTTCTCTGAACATGTAGCGATGTGTCTGCTACTGGAGCTCTGTGTGGCATCTATCTGTGCTCTAATCTGAGCTGCTGTTAACTGGAGATTTCTGAGGCTGGTGACTGGGATGTATTTATCCTCAGCAGCAGAGGTGACTCTTGGTCTTCCTTTCATGGGGCAACAACAACAAAACCCAGTTTGTTCCCATTTCTGTCATTTAATCTGGTAAAAATGCCAACGATAATGGTTCGATAAGCACAACAGCATGCAAAAATAAGTTCATTTCTGAGCGAGCAAGGAAACTCAACTTAGAATTTTTAAAAACAAAACAAAAAGATTATTTTCATTGCAGCATGCATCTACGAAACCACTAACCTAGCTACTACAGCAGCGAAACTATTTCTGCACTTTCAACAGAATGCAGAAGCCGTCCCCTGGGATACAAAGTACTGTGTATTTCAACAACAGGTGGAAATGACAGGCTCCTGTGGGCGACGCTGTGTGTCTGGGGATTAAGACAGCCTCGGGCTGTTGTGCTCTGTGCTGAGCCACTCGGGAGCAGCAGGCATTGCTCTACATTTCCATCGGCAGCATCACACCCAGAAGACAGCATTTCAATAAACCAAAAGCCTGGCAGGTATGTTGTAACCTTCAATGTAATGATGTGTGTGCGTGCACAGTTATCGTCATGTTAAAAGTGCCCTGAGGCAACAGTTGTTGTGATTTGTTTCTGTATAAATAAAACTGAATTGTATAGTGTGCATAATTTTTCTAAAAATGCCACGTAGCACTAACAAGTATGCTTTTATATAAATGGTAAATGGACTGATGCTCAAAGCGCTCTTTACAACATGCCACATTCACCCAATCGCACCCATTCTCACAAGCACTTTCTCTGTACTTAGTGCTTTCTAACTACAGTCACACACATTCACACTCCGATGGATGCATCAGAGAGCAACTCTAGGGTTATTATCTTGCAGCCACCCCTATAAAAATCACAAATTTATTGTGAAAATGATTATTTGTTTGACTCAGCGGTGCTGTTGAAGCAGGAGCATTACTGTCCTCTTGAAATGTTTCCCAAACTGCTGCTCAGTCATGAACACTGACACATGTTAGTGGGAGCAGCTGTCTGTCTGCAGGGTGAAGTCAGCTACAGGAAGCCAGTTTGTATCAATACGGATGCAAATTAAGATCAATATACATTTTTAGTATTGATTAATATCTGAATATGGATTTGCATTTATTTTTTGACAACCCCAATTCAAAGTCAAGTACACTGCATTTCATCATACTAACAGTTAGTGCATGTGTCTGAGAGGTTTTTTGATTGGCCAGAACCAGTGACTCAGGGACCTTCTGTCTTTAGATCAATAAATACATTTCGATGTCATATTAGTTTGATAACCTTCACTATCAAAGAGTCACTTTAAAATCTCTGTGCAGATGCAAAACATTAGGGCCCTATAACAAAAGTGACACAGCATCAGTTAGGCTGTCAACATTACTAGCGGGTGTAAATATCTAACATTTTACCACCTGTGAGTATTTATCAGCATGTATCTCTGAAACAGAATGGCTACAAAGCTTGGCATGCAACTCTGAGTCCTATTTGTGTTTGTACAAATCAATGAAATAATAAAAAAAATTATACATAAACTTAATTAGAAATAGTAAAAATAAAAAAAATTTTGTACATGTGCGAATATTCGCACATATGTATAGATTTGAGACTCTCAGACCTTCATGAGTTAACATATTTTCAGTTTTTGCTGAATTCTACCTTTAAATTTATGTGGAACACCGTTTTAACATTCAGAAAATGCATAAACTGTGTGTCTTAATTGTATAATAAACTGAATACCATCATGCACCTGGTGAGTGCTCACAAAATATTCTGCTTATTACTGTGTAACTTGCTCATTTTAAGTAGGACTGGGAAAGATCTATCTATGCCTGACACAGATGGATAGCGTCCAATGAGCTTCAGACGGGTTCAAAGGTGAAGGCTGACACTGTTGCACCCAAAGGTTAGTACCTTTTCTGCATGCTCAGTAATTTGCTTGTAGCTGTGGAGCATTTAAGATTCATTTCACTGGAGGCATAAAGGAGACTGGAGCGATATTCTTTCCAGTACCCTTCACTTAGTGAGTAATCTAACCTGAAAAGCAGTTTAATACTTATTGCTATACAGAGAATTCATTTTTAGTGTGCTGCTTGGTGTCGTTTTCAGCTAACAACATGGAGATTTTAGCTCAGTACCATCGCAGAACCGTCTAGAGGACAGCTCTTGCTAGCATTGTAGAAGATGAGCAAGCATAAACAGAGCATAGACAAGTGCCATTTTGGACCACGGTGTGTCTGTGAGCTGTACAGAGTGTGTATTTCCCAAGGAGAAAAAAAAGTGTATGATAAGTGCACTCTGACATGCAGAAAGATGTAAGAAAGACGGGACAGGCCTGCTCAGTGGTGTCTGATAAACTGGAAATCATGGTAGATGCAGTGCAGGCTAAACAGGTTACCTTAAAGTATTGTTGTGAAATGTACAGGGATGCACTATGTTGGACTGTTGCAGGCACGGCTGATGTGGTAACGGGCAATGTTAGGCTATATCAAGGACAGCAGACATAAATTTAAGGCCAGGACTGGTACTCGTGCCTAAGTACCTAAGCTGATCTGTCTGCTTAGATCTTCTACAATTCAGTTAAATCTGCAAAAAAAAAAAAAAAAAAAAAAAAAAAAGGTAAATCTCAGAGCAACAGCAGTGCCTCTTTCCCTCTTGATTACTATAAAAAACATTAAGGATGTTCTTTGTTTCTTACTCTGCATTTTAGCTTAAATTTTGTTAAATAAATAATGACACAATAAGTCATTTGTTGTTGTTTATCTGAGCTTAGATTTGCCTTCTCTCTCTTTGTTTTCCTCGAGTGTTATGGAAGTAAACAAAAGGACCCAAGGCAAAGTGGTGTCCACAAGACCATACATTATTACAAAGTTCAAACTGGTTGATGAACACAGCTCCTGAAGTGTTTCCCAGTCATAATGAAAAACTGATAGCACTGTGCACAAAAGCAGAAGTTTATTGCTAAAGACTCGAAGCTTTCGTCGAAGCGGCTATCCTAGAGCGCAAGCTAGCCTAGGTAAATACCACTTCAGTTGCAAGTATCACTTCTAGCTACACCCTACATCACAGAGTTGGAGAACATCGAGAATTACTTACAGCAATGATAAACAAAGACGTTAAAATCATTTTCAACTCCAGAGGGAGCCACTGGAGATGGGCAAAGAGACACAGGCAGCACCGGGGCAGGAGGTTCACAACCTCTTGCCTAGCTACATTTTGTGGTTTCCATCTGAACTTTTTCTTTCCCTTTTTTATCTCGCCTGCCACTTAAAATACATTTTTTTGAACCTCATTTTGAAAAGGGAAACGTTTCACACACCTGCAGCTGTCCCACAGCAGAGCGGCACCCACCAGGCCGAAGAGAAGATACTGGTTATGACATCAGGGGGAAACAGGGTGATGTTCCTCTGTACCTGAAGTAAGTTAAGCACCAGGGCCAGGAAGACGCCCACAGAGAACAACATGGCCCCTCGGATCAACAGGTTGGTCGTCCTGCAGAGCAAAATAAAAGGCGTCAGGATGCTGGTCTGGATTGGTATTTAAGTGCTATTGTGTTTTCTAGTCTTCTTGACCACTCAAAGATCTTTTTTCTCTGTGCTTTAACCACTTCATTCACACACTCACACTCTCTTGGACCAGAATTGTACCAGTGGCGAATTGGACTTCACCTTGCTCACGAATACTTTTAAAAGTATACTGAAGGAGCTGGGACAGACCATTAGTGGACAACTTGGCTACCTTGTTACCCAGGTCACACCCAGATTACCTGCATACAGTGTTGAGTTTTAGCAGGACAACTTAGCCTCAGATTACAGTTTCTGTGCTACAATGTTCAATGAATAAAAGACCAATGAAAGATTTACCTTACTATGTAACATACAGCAAAGACAGTAAAAATAGCACTATGGGACTTTGTTGTTCTTCTTATGGTGACCTTCTGTAGCACACAGAGCTAACCTGTTGGTGATAGCTGAGATGTATGGTCCACGAGAATGCTGCATCTCTCCAGACCTCGACCACTGCTGCTGGTCGCCGGTCACTGTTCTTCCGCTCATCGTCGTCAAGGTTAGAGACATTCGTAAGACTAATTCAGGAAATCATAGATGGTGTCTGACATCTTTAAACATTAGTGTGGTCAATGTCCTCCACTGACATCCCAAACCACGCTGAAAAACAAGAACAGGCAAAGAAAAAAAAAAAAAAAGAATAATTAGGCTGATTTCTGTTTCAATCAGAACATCATAAAAAAGGTAGGTTAGCTGGGTGCTACATGCAGTGGGTGAACTAACGGTTTTACATAGTAAGTTTTAGAACATTTTTTTAACCTAAAGGATTTATGGTGTAAGATATATACACTGCTTCTAACGTTAAAACTTTCTGTATCTTTCAGAACTAAAAGTCAGTGTGTATGTTCAGAAAAGTCTACATACTCCATGTTTGTTTGTAATTACAACACAAGCCACCCAACTATACTCCATGATCAGCAATTCCTGTAATCTGTGCTCATTCATGTAGTCTTGTACCATCAGTAACCATGCATAGAGGTGACTGTAAAACCATGACCTGTATATAGATAGAATGAGTGGTTGACTGCATGTATACAACCTGTGCAACTTGAATTCATGTATCTACAACTAATACACTATTATGTAACCACCATCCATGTATGCATGTGGATATTTGGTTACTGGCTGTTAAACTGTGTCGAGCATGTTCATTTCTCCTCTGAGGCAAAGAGCCGAGGTGATTATTAGAACAGTGATGACTTTAGGTCTTTGCTTCAGTATCAGCAGGAACAGGAAGATGTTACTGGTGGAGAGCTGGTGACCACAGAAAAGGGATCATATTACATTTGGACACAATTCAGGAACAGTTAAAAAAAAAAAAAAAAAAAGGAGGGGGGGGGGGGGGGGGGGCTTCCAAAGGATGCACTCTCTGAGAGCGACTCCTGCACAAAAATCCAAACCACTATTTGTGAAACCCTCTGACGAGGGAAATGACTCCAGAAACACCAAAACCACGTTCCCCAAGTCTGGTTTGTACCAGACTTGGGGAACGTGGTTTTGGTGTTTCTGGAGCCACAGACCGAACAGCAGCTATACCATCGCCATGATTTCCTCCATTGTTGTGTCGCATTTGTTTCTCAGATAGAAATGATGCCACGGGACTTTAAGCCGCGTTGCTATAACGACTTTGCGCACATTTAGTTGGCACTCAGTTGTAATGGAAAATGACTGAAACCGAGCAGAGTCGAGTCATGCCGAGTAGGTACCAGTGGAAAAGAGACAAATGAGTCTGCATCCACCTAAAGCATCAAAATCAAGTCTCACATAGGGAGACTGACAGATGCAGCACCTGCAAACATAGATACTTAACTTTTTTTTTAAACTTGCTTCATGGCTTTCAAGCTGTCCTGAAAGGCTAGGTCAATTTTATTAGCATTACCATTCAAGCACTTTATTATGGTTGCTAATACTACCACTGCACAAAATGCAAGCACAAAGGAGTGCCAGTACACTTGTGAGGAAAAGTAACTGATTTAATTAATTGAACTGAATTAAAGATTAATTCTTGCTCTTGCATTTTTAAATGCTCCAAAGTAGCAGCTGCTGTCGTATTCAACTACAGATAGATTGTTGTGGGTTGGCTCTATAGTAGCCTGTATGTACAACTACAATCAGAATCCATTATTATATAGACCTATAGTACTAATGGCATCAAATAAACAGTCTCTATGCCCTAATGCTGTGCACTGTCTTGCTTGTATTTAACATAACTTTGTTAAGTGGTTAATATACAGTGGTGTGAAAAAGTGTTTGCCCCCTTCCTGATTTGTGATGGGCTATGAAGTTAAACTTCTGTCGAGTCAGTCCAGAGTATTTTCCCCAAAGTCTTGGGGATCGTCAAGATGTTTTCTGGCAAAACTGAGATGAGCCTGTTCTTGTGCTCAGCAAGGATTTTCATCTTGGAACTGCCATGCAGGCCATTTTGCCCAGTCTCTTTATGGTGGAGTCATGAACACTGACCTTAAGTGAGGCAAGTGAAGCCTGCAGTTCTTTGAATCTTGTTCTGGGGTCTTTTGGATGAGTCGTCATTACCACTCTGGGGGCAACTTAATGGCTCTCACTGTGGTCCATGGAAGTCCCACAGCTTTATGACTGTCTTTGTAATATTTTGGCTGAGGGCTCTCAATCACTTTTACCGATTTTCCAAAGAGGTGATCCACCACAGCTAATTTACATTATAACGGGGAGGAGGCAATAACTTTTTCACACAGGGCAATTTAGGTTTAGCCTTTTTCCCCCTAAATAATAAACACATTCACTTAGAAACTGCTTTTTGTGTTTACTTGTGTTATCTTTGTCTAATATTTAAATTTGTTTGATTACCTGAAATATTTAAGTGTGACAAACATACAAAAAAACTAAACAAAGACAGGAAATCAGGAAGGGGACAAATACTTTTACATATCACTGTAGCAGATGTATCAGCAGCTATATTAACCAATGCTGAATATAATGCTGTGATGCTGCGACATTTTCCTATCTACAGACAGTTTGAGCAGATGAATGGTGAGCTTGCGCTGGATAATTAACTGTACTGATTTGACTACTGAAACTTTTAGCGTCTTTTATGCAAGGCTGAATCGGGGGAGCCAGTAGATCACGTGTGCCTCTCATTCACTCATACCACGTATCTGTATCTTTAAAGCTTTATTTTTAGCAGGTGTCAGGGCTGCCGCAGCATTTTGCCTTCGTTAGACCGATTAACACAGCCCCCATTTACCGGTCCTTTACTACCTGGTGGCGACCAAAACATGTCAAAGAAACAACTAAACACCCCAATTAAATAGTCACAGTAGAAAACACGCAGCTGTCGAGGTAACGTAGGTTAGCTTAACGTGAAGTTCGTTGTGTGTACGTAAGCACTGAATAGTTAGCTAAAACGAACGTGTCGTGTACGTGATAGCACACTGGCTAAGGTCCAAGCTCTTACCTTATGCCGACAAACACCTTGTTCTTACACATTTATTCATTTCAATGGCTTTTGCTCGTCGTGTAACACTGAACTGAAACAGACGAAAAGCTAGAGTTTTCTCTCCCTATTGTGACTACTTCCGGCTGAACGGCTAGCCGTTCGCGTTTAAAGGCATGACGTAACCGCGTCGCAAAAAATGACGCGTCATGTGATTGGATGTGTGCGGAACGTTAACCCAATCGCTCTGGACTATAAAAGAATGCCAGCGATGTTGTAATTGTGCAGAAGCAGAGACAGATGAGAGACAGGATCTATTGGATAATTCTTCTGTAGAAATAGTTTCAACTGTTGATTGTTTTTATATATAGTTTTTAATTCACAGTCGCTTCATGCGAAATGTTTATGCCTCAATAACTAGGAAAGGGACAATGGCCATGTTTAATTTAGTGAGCAATTAAATTTTCTTTTTTGTAGCTTAATAAAACAGCCCCAATACCCAGCTCAGCGTTGTACTCTAGTTTTTATCCACTCAAAAGAATCCTCACATATACACGTACACTTAATTTGATTTGATTTGATTTGATTTGTATTTATTTATTTTATTGATTTGTTTTGTGGTGTGATTGGCTTACAGTAATGAAAAAGTGAGAAAGTCACCGTGCGCTGTGGATTACTCTTAATCCTCATTTATGCTATTTTGTAATCAGCATACTGAGACCTGCAACTCATGATGGTGTTTTGGGGATTATACCTAGGTACACAATGGTTTTAACAGAAAGAGGCTTGCCATGCTCTCTTGTCAACTATAGCACTTAACTCTATCTGTTAACTGGAGTCTACATGCTATGGATCTTAAAAAAATACCCGTAGAAAGCTTAACACTGAAAAAGTGTTGAACTGAGGGAAATTGTTTGTTAATATATTTACTAAAATCCTTGAATAAACTCAAATTAGAATTAAACACGAGTCCTATATGATAAACTGGACTGTACTACACTAAGCAGTAATTGGTAGTGCTCACGTGGTTGAAAAGAGTGCTGTACCTTCACTGAGTCCAGCAAAGTTGTGTCCTCTATCATTTCTAGATATTTTGGGAGGTTTGATTGACGTGAAGTTCAGTTCAGTTCAATTTATTTATACAGCACCAATTCACAGTTGCTTCAAGGTGCTTTAACAGTTAGAGTTAACAGTTTGAAACAATTTCTTTCCATCTGAGGGTCACTTTGGATCTCCTTCCAGCCCCCGGCAAAGTGGTGACACATCCAGAAAAGCTGTACTTACATACAATTGCTTGAACTGATCTTATCCTGTTTAGAAATGGCTACAAGAGTCATTGCCAAGTGGTATAAATTTAATCATCCTTCTTGGGTCTTCACTGAGCTCCTTGGAGTGTCAGAGTCCAGCATGTGCTATTTAACAAATCCTTTTAATGTTTTGTAACTATGCGTGTAATGTTATTAATAAACTTTATTTATTTGCACATTTGTTTTTATGTGGAAACAGTTCGCAGAATATTCAAAGGATGGTTTAAATGAAAACCAGACATTTAAGTTACACAACATGCACACTAATGATTTTTAAAACTCAGCTAATTGCCTCAAAGACAGACAATCGTCTGAGACAGAATGTCTTGCAGGGAGGTTCAGAAGGTGAGAGGGGTGTACAACGTCTTCAGACCCATAATGCATCTAACCAGCTCCTGGAAGACACTAGTCAAGTGCACCATGAGAAAAACACAATCTGAACCAAATGTGCTTCAATCCATTTGCAGTCCTTTTATAGAAAAAATGTCTCACCATGCTTAAGCACTTTTCTCCATTGCCACAGGCGCTATGAGCATAAAAGACCTGCTCCAGTCACATGCAATATGGCCCAGAGTCTCAGCCTCTTATGTGGCATTAATTCCAGTTTCTGCCCCTCATTTGCCTTGAAGTTCCACATTGGTGTAGCCTCAAGCTCAGCATTGACACCTATCCCCACTCCCCCACATGTCCTCCATCTCAACGAGCATTTCAAGAGCCCACTCAGTGGACAGCTGATTTGCCACCTGACCAAGTGCCACTAATGTCTTCTCCTGTGTTTTCACATGAATTACACCACACCATGATCTCATCATGTGCAATTAACCTCCATTAATCACTACTGAGATCTCAGCCCTTTCTTACAAGAAACAAAGAGCATTATGTAGGATGAAGGATAGTTAAAAAGTTGAAAAAAATATTCATTTCTTTAAGTATACTGCAAAAAAATTAATCTGCGAAAATCTGACTGTAACAAAATCAAATCAGTATTAGCAACAAAAATCCAAATGTGTCTTTACACGAATATATTAAGCACGGATTGAATCTATATTTGTTCTAAACACACGCATTTTCTTTAACAAGCTGCATCACGTAAGCCAGGTTAATCTTCTTAGATTCATTCACACGTTAAACTGATCGAACTGAAAAATCCCACCGAAACAGGCACAACATCGCAGGAATTTACTGGAAAACACAAAACAAGCATGGCCACCTCGGCTGGTAAGAATCACGGGTGATGCTTGCTGCTTTACACTTTGTTAAAAAATGTGACGAGTTGCTGCTTGCCCGGCAGTTTTATGGAAGACCAAACTAAATAGAAATGATCCTCTTCAACTTCCACCAACTATGTTATTGAATATTAAAAGGTAAACAGTCGCACTACTATGTTTACTGCTGCCTTAAGTTGTGAAATAACCGGATGTGATGGTTTATTACAGTAATATGTAACTGTGAAATATACATTTTAGGAATATAAAATATAAATAAATAAACAGATAAATAGCTGGTTTCATTTGAAGATACATTTGTAACTGATAAATGAAACTGATCACACACTCCAGTGAACAAAAACTATATATATATTATTATTGTGTATAAAAACAGCCGTGACTCCTAAACATTAATGCTGTACTACTGAAAGTCTCATTATTATACTTAAATACACGCAAAGACATAACTGTGAGTTACAGCTAATATTTCTCTGTTATTTCTTTAAAACACTCCTAAAGATCAAAAGCAGCAATTTCTTAGTCGAGCCCTGAATACGTTCTCAGTTTGCTGAAGCAACAGTACAGCTCTAAAAAGTCTCATACAGCATTTCCAGCTCTAATAATAATAATAATAATAATAATAATAATAATAATAATAATATATTATTATTATTATTATTATTATTATTTAGACCATTTTTATGTAAATTTAAAACAATGCTTTTTCAAAGCAGGACAACACATCTTTATTTATTTACTTCATACTTTGTACAGTATTGAGTGAAACTGAGTTAAAAGTACTTACATTGTGTGTGTGCTTACCATCGGGTCATGACACATATCAGGTTTGCAGTCACCATTAGAAGTACTAGAATCCATTCATTGCTTATCTTTTGATAATATTATATTGCATTATTATTCACAATGATACAAATACAATTAGAATTGACTTCTGTCTGATATCTTCAATCCTCAGAAAACCCTCAGGCCTACAGAGTGTGCTCCTCACATGGCTGCAGCGCACTGTTCTTTAGCCCATGCTGCTACACTGATCTTTATGTGTGTTTTTTATCCACTAAGATGACTCAGCAGGTTCTGTGCTGGACTATCGGAGAGTCCTAAGGGACACTCACTTAACTCTAATAATTAGATTGATAAAGGGAAGTAAGAGGAGGATATAGGGAGCTTTAAATTAGCTGTCAAGAGCTACTTGGAGGCCCCGTTACACAGCCGAACAGGCAGGATACAATTCATCATCCTGCCTGTGCCGAGCGCTGAGGACCTTTTCATGATTAGTCCTCTGTCGGCTCATTCACTTTAAATGTGAGTGATCGTGTGTGTGGTGTTGATTGTGGATGGTGATGGAGAGGTGGGGCTGGGCCTTGATCATAACAGTCATCCCCATTGGACCATTGCAAGTCCCATCTCAAAAATAATAGGCCTTGTGACCTCTCTGTTGTCTAGAATTAACCTCTAACCCCCTCCCTGTCTGTGCCATCTGCCAATCCCAGGACAGCCGTCATGAAAAGGGAGAGGCTGTTTGGCGAGCGTGTTCACCAACTGCACGTGTGAGGGATTCAAATGGGAAACAAGAAAATGGCCTCTGCTCTAGTTTTCAGAGTATATACGTCACAAGTTTGGGGACACAATAAAGAATGAACAACAAAAATTCTTGCATGTTCAGTGTGAGTTTATTTAGTCCGAGAGAGATCAAACATGTACAAAACTGTGATTTTTTTAACATCAGGGAAAATATTTCAAAATTTAAAAAACAAAACAAAAAAGAGTTATGGCTAGACAATACATATACAATGTGCATGCTGTTCAGAGTTTGGTTTCTGTGCTTGGCATGATTCTGAATGTGCATTACCTTAGCTCTGTATGGTGGAGAAATACTCAGCTCTGGGAAGAAGAAATCACTGCTACCTCCCCGGTGCACGTAGTCTGACATTTACCAACAATGAAACATCTAATGAGCAAACAACAGTGTAAAAAATCCAAAATCACAGAGTTAAATGATCCCTAATGGATGGAGCTGACACCTGTACATGATGACATTTATATGGCTGAGAATCACATCAGGAGCAAATGAGACACGGAACAAGGAGCTTTTCTGTTCCTGCAGCAGCAGGCAGAGAAATCTTTAATGTCCATCCAATGGAACCAGAGCCCTGATTTGTGGTGCATCATTGTCTGTGCACATTCTTGGAACTATGAGGAGGAAATGCTAATGTCCTGTTGCTGGCGGCACCATGAAAGCAATGCCAGCATGTGTGTGGCATACTGAATGATAATGACAAAGTGTACCATATCCCCCGTGAGCAAGCCTGCAGAACAATGATTACAGATTGGCCAGTGTGTCCTTAGGATCACAAGGGAGCCTGGTTCTAATGCTAATCAGTGCTGCTGCCCGCTGAAACATATCTGTGCTTGCAGGACATGAGGAAATAAGCTGGAATATCCAGCTTAGACTATAATTTTACGAGGGCGCTGTTTATTTTTTATATTTTAACCCACAGGAATTTACAAAGGCAGGTTTAACCTATTGCACCACCTGCTGGTCTCAAGTTGGAAAATAGTGATACAAGACTATTTTTCTTCTTCAAGCAATTATCCACCACGTTGCGTTAAACATTGATGTATGAGCTTCGCTGCATTCTTCATTATTCAATTTATTTCACAGGGTCTGTTAAAAACGCCTCATCTCCTTCTTGTTAGGGGGGAACGAGCTAATCCAGCCTAAGGAGGGATTCACCTGCTGGTTCGGGTTTTACCAGTCTCCCTATGCCATCCACCTCCATCAGCTAACCTGCAACCCCTCCACGCCACCACCACAACCAACAGCCCTCTTGGAATATACTCTATTTTCATTCCAGGGAGCGAAACAAGAAGGAGAGCTGAGGCACAGCAATGCTCAGCTGCACACTCAATGTAGCTTAATGGAAGGGAGGAGAGTCTGAGTTGAGGCTGTCTCTGATTGGCTGGCCCCGAGATGTGCAGCTTCTCCGCAGCACAACCTGTCACAGTTAATCAGGACCCATCTCTTAACAGCCAGCCGGGGCTATTGAAGAGGTGAGCCTATTTCTATTCAGGACGAAACAGATGATAAATCATTTGTACATAATTAGTGCTCAGCAAGGTTATAACTGACACGTATTTTCATCTTAATTAGGAGGGAAATTTGTTCCATTAATTTAATTTGGTGCGCATGGGTGCCTCTGCACCTAACTAAGTTAATCTTACACCTGTCAGGGTGGGAATGGAGTTGGGCTTTAGATTACAGGGGAAATGGGAAAGAGTGCTCTATCAGATTGTTTCACGCTGCTGTATCATGAGGTAAACTCAAACTGCAGCTGCACATCTCCTGCTAAAAGCAGGACAAAGCCACACGCAGTCTGAGGCACTCAGCAGTAATTAGTCTTATCTAAGAAAGCCCTTTTTTTCTGTAACATTTCACAGCCATCCCACCACCCTGCAAAAGACAATAAGCTGGCATTGCATCATCGGTGCTCGGTCTGATAGGCATACACACTTCTTCGTCCCTGAACAAATATTTAAGCAGATCTCACAAATTGGTGCTATGGAGAAAATCACATTCCATCATGGGACCCGTTTCCATTCAAAAGCCCACATCTCTGATTTACAGCCACAGGAGCTTTCATTGGTTCGAGCGAGAAAAACTGTCTGATCCTGTTGAGGTTCAATAGGCAGGAGTAAGTCCAAGGCCTGGGTCTCTTTTCATTGCTGGAAGCTGTATGAAGCTGTAGTAATTGCCCCAAAGAAGTGGCTCAATAAAGAGTGAGCTGGAGAATGACTGATTTAGTAACTATAAGGTTTCTAATCGAGTTCTTCATCGCCTCGCCGACACACAAGCTGACAACATTACCTGAACTGATGCACAGTCCATTACAGAGTGCTCCGCTTTAATCGAATGTCTATCATAAAAATACAGAGATGTCGGGTGCCAGCGCATGCACTCTCACCCATGTGTGAAGGTGTAACCAAACTGTAATGGCTTTTCTTTTAGATATACCACTGCATGGCCTTACAAATGAATATTAGCAGGGAAAGAGAGTGCGAAGAAATGAGCTTCTAACTTGTAAAAATGCTGCTATTGGACGCTCTTCTTTCAGACAGGAGAAATAAGCAAACTCACTGACTGAATGAAATGGGACCAGGCTACGGCAAGTGCAGTCAGATGCCTGTGGAAGTAAATCATTCAGATGGTTGCAGTACAAATCCATCATACGATAGGATGCTACAGCTAAGCTTTTGGTGTTTGTTGAGATTATCCTTAAAATTACAGGCGCAGAGGTCGACATCATTTTGTGTAATTGGAAAACCACTGATTTAAAATTAACCAGGTTAAAATTGGACTTTAAATTTGTTCAGCTGTTGAGGCAGTGAAGAAACTCCAAACCTGTAACTGAGACCAAACTGTGTGATTCACACCGTGACTTAAGTTGTCTTGTATTTTAATTTTATGCTGCACGCGGCTTCATTACTTGTAGTCCACGCCTTTACTTATTCTTACATTTCATGAAGAACATCACAGTCCATCCATCCTTTTCAGGGTCGCGGGGGGGCTATCCCAGCTGTGTTAGGGCGAGAGGCGAGCTACACCCTGGACAGGTCACAGGGCTGTTTAAGAATTAATATACTTATTTTAAAAAAACAGGACAGCTGAAATAAGGGAGCAGCTGAAAGAACCAGGGACGAGCTGATTTTTCCTTCATGTAAAATGTCCCCATCAGTCAAAATTGAGGACATATCTGAGAGTCTGCATGATTATATTATCTAAGTATAATAAATTTAAAGTGTGAAACTGCCGATGAAGCTGATCAGTCTTCGGGCATGTTTGTGGTTTAGTTTTCCTCTCAGTGGGCTCAACATTTAACCCAAAGAATTATTTACAAGCGAGCTCAAATATACACAGGTGTCCTTCCCTGGTTCAGTGAAGAAAACTTCATTTACATCAGGTCACTTATAAATTCAGTTGGATTTTTATTGTTGTGACCATTTACTAGAATTCTAATAAAAAAATATGAAATATCCTGAGTGTGTGAAGTTTTGACTGGTACTGAAAGAGCGTGTGAAAATTCCCACTTTGTGTTACATTAACAAACATGAGGTGAAGACAGCAGTTCAAAGACACTCCCTCCTTTGCTGATGATGACCTAACATACTGAAACTTCCTGCTGTTAAACTCGGGTGAAACATTACGATAAAGCACACAATGTGTGATTACAAACATTTTGTAGGAGCAGTGAACCCTTGTGTACAATAGATGGCAGCATTCCCACACAGACCAGGACAGCCAACTGCCCCCACAGCGCAGCCCGATCTCCTACTGCAGGGCTCAGGATCAGCTCTTTTAATTCGTCTCCCATTTGTACCTGTCATATGAAATACTAAAGCACCTGTGGGCTGTGTGCACTCTGCTTTAACAACACTTGAATTTCCCAAAGAAATAAAAGCTACATTACATTTAGACTGAATACTGTAACCATACGAGATGTCAGGATAATATTCTGTTAGTAAATACTTTAAAGAAGCGCCATAAATAGAATTTCAACATTTCTAATTCTTTTGTCGTATGCTACTTCCTTCTTCCACTGACTACATTTAAAAGGAAAAGTGGATCTTTGAACTACAAACGACCCTGTAAACTCATAAGGTTTTATATAAAAGTCCAGCAGCTACAACATGGATTACACATTGTTGCCTCAATACTAGTAATCTAACGATGTGTATCACAGACCCCTTAACTAGGTTTACCTGCTAATACTTACTATTTATGTAGGATTTACTATGCAGCTCTTTCACTTGAGTAGTTTTACAGTTGCTTTGATACTTTTACTTGAATACTTGCTGTGTTTCAATGCACAAAGCTGCAACACTCCCGTGTATGTTTAAATGAATTCTTAATGTATGAACATCTTTGTATGTTACTGCTCTAGATGTTTAAGACTGAGCTTATCTTAATAGCTTAAAGAGCAATGCGATGTGCTCATGATGTTTATAGTGACACGACACATTAACTCTTAATGTAATGTACAGCCCTATTTTCAGCCCAACTTCTAATTATCCTAAAAATCAACAAATCGAACATCTTTTCATGGGACTTAATATAATCAGAACAAAAGCTAAAGTTCTCACACAAACGTGGTGGAGTCAATACAGACCATCCGCTTCGAGTGAAGTCAGTGGAAATATAAAGTAACATAAATTGTATGTTTCAGTATTTATTTACCATTTTCTTGAGTACTTAAACGCGTATGATAATGATTATAATTATATTCATTTCCCTTTGGGATCAATAAAGTCATACTTACTGTATACAGTTACAGTAACTGGTGAGTATAACACACAATAACCTGGGAATATGCTGCAATATACAAAGATTTGTCTCCATTACAGAAAAATCACAAACCACATTTCAACACATTCGAAACGTTTCACAGCCTCGTGTAAGAGAAACAGGAAACACATGTTGGCAGCAACAATGTGCAGACTCTGAATCTGCAAACACTTCATCTCATGTGAAAAACCTTTAGAGCCCAGCCTGTGTGTTGTACCACAGGTATCGCCTTTTCCAGTAAAGATTAGACATTACAGCACACATGACATAGTGGTGATAAAAGATTGATTCAATACAAACTGGCAGGAAAAATAACAAAAAACACCAACAGTCAGTATAAGAGTGTAATTAAAAAGCACATTTTCTCCAAGAAGTTACAAAGCAGACATCTCGACATTCTGAGATATTTGTTTTCTACAGTGTCTCTCACAGTTTGGGCTCCAACTACAGGGTGAAACAGCACAAGTTCAACTCCAGTAAGAATTATTTCAGGGGTTCTCAAATAACAAATATAACATTTAAAAGATCTCATCACCATTTGATCAGATCAGCCCCTGAAACATAAAACAAAATTATTAATGATATTTAGTCACTTCAAATATTCTGACATTACAGATCAATTCCACTGCAGCAGGGAAAGAAATGTTGTGAAGCGGTGTTTTAATATGTCCACAAAACAGCTTCTTTTAAGCTCTTAAGGTTTTCTTTTCACACTACTGCTGGTTCCTGCAGACGCTCCGTTCTTGTCCTTCACTAGCTCCTCCCGAGTCATGGGCTCGATGATGGCGCCCAGCTTGGTGACGACCTTGGGCTTGGTGACCTTTTTGACAGTGCGCTCTGTGTTCCAGGTGCGGCCAAGCGCAGAGCGGATGGTGTTCTCAAAGACTGAGGGGCTCTCAAAGGGAAAGGGCAGCGCGTTGACCTGGTGGAGCCTGATGGAGCTGCTCCTCTTCTCAGAGATAATGACACCTGGTAGATGCTGGTCTTTCCTGGGTGTGGGTGGGGTCACCTTTCTCCTGAACTTCCTGCGTTTTCTGCATGATGGCTGCAGTCCTCCCCCTCCCCACTCACCCCACCCAGGTAGTGTCAGGTCTACCGCCTTAGGCTTCCCTGCATCCTCTTGCTTCCTCTTTTCCTTCAGAAAGTCAGAGATGATGTCATCTCCAGCGAAGGCCTCTTTAATGAGCCCCCTCTGGTCCAGCTTTTCCTCCGAGTCCTCTGCATCCTCGATGGTGGGAGCAAAGGGAACCTGCAGGACCTGTGCGCCCTTGGTGAGAACTTGTTTCAGCTCAATCCCTTTCCTCCTCTTCCTGCTTTTGCCCGTCTTTTGTGCGTTTTCTGTGGCTGGAGGATGCTGCGGAACAACAGGTCCTTTATCTGTGGCTTCCTCCTCCTCTGCCTTGCCCTGTGTGAGAAGCTCTTCATCCTCTTGACACCTGATTTTGAGCTCAGCTGCTGTGTCAGCCTCTCCACAGCCCTCTGCTAATCCTTTGAAAAGGCTTGTGAACTCTGAAAGCTCTTCTTCCTCTTTGTCAGAAGCATCTTTGTTTTCCTCCTCCTCCTCTTCCTCCTCCATAAGCATTACAGGTGCGTCAGCTTCCTGAGCTTGACGCCGTTTCCTCCTGTTATCAAATTCTCTGAGTAGCACCTCTTCTTCTGTCTCCTCCACCTCCTCTTCCTCAGCTACATTTTCCTCAGCTCTAATAGTCACAGCATTACTTGTCTCCTTCTCCACGCAGTCTTGAGAGAGATTTCCAGTCATCCAAGGATTTGAAAAATCCAGTCCTTGCTCTGCATCATTCACAAAGTCAGGCACCACGTCTGCGTTACCTTCTTCCTCCATCATCTCCTCCTCTTCCTTGTTCAGTGAGGTCACCAACTTCTGGGTCAGGTCTTTGTTCACTTCCAGCTGCTGCTGAATAGCTTTGCGGGCACCTTCATCATATTTTGCCATGATGGCCTTGGACCTGGCCCACTTACTGCTGTTCTGGTGCTTCAGTGACATCCTCTCCTGCATCCTCGCCATCTCCATCTTGTTCAGCTCCTCCAGCGCAGCAGCCGGGTCTCTCTTCACCATCTCATCAAACTGCTTCTGGAAATCCTTGGATTTGGCCTTGTTCAGCACTTTGTGGTATTTCTTGCTCTTGATCTTCCTTTGCCTCCTCGCCTTGGCCTCGTAGTAGGACTGAAGAGCCCGGGCCTTCTGCAGCTCTGCACGACGTACCTTAGCTTCCTCCAGGCTCATCGCTTTCATGGAGGCCTCCTCAGTGGGAGTAAGAATGGGGTCATTAATAGGCTGCTTGTTGGCAGACAGGAGAGTGAAGACTTCTTGCTCAAGCGGAGTCTGAGCCTTCCAGTCCATCACCACCCTCTCAATGGGCTTGGGGCCTGAATGCTCCTGATTGAGAGGGAAGACCAGCTGCTCAGCCCTCTCATTCTGTCTGATGACACTCTTCCAGTGGCTCACCTCTTTGGAAACCTTCTGAAAAGCCAGATCTCTCCTTATCCTCTCGCTCTCCTGCTTGCTTAGCGGGCACTCTATGGTCTTTCTGCTTTGCTCCAAATTCTTCAGCCGCTTCTTGCTCTTGCCTGAGAGTCCAGGAGTTGTCTTCATGGACCCTATCAAGTCCGACAAATCGACTTTGTCGCCCTCGCCCTCTGCGTTGACCGTAAATTCGGACATATGCACGGCCGCCTCGGACCTCTCCCCCAGAGTTTTCTTCCTCTTACCACTGAGAGTGCCGATAGCCTCCAGCAGCTTTTGGCGTTTTCGTTCATCGTACCCGTCTTCGTCCTCAACAGTAACATCATCATCAGTCGCATCCTCCTCCTTTTCGTCGTCGTAAATCACGTCTGGATGCCCCTCGTTGCTCTGCTCCGCACCTCCGGAGCGTGTTTTCTTTTTACTCGCTTTCTTTTTCGAAACTTTAGCCATGCTGAAGCAACAACCGCCGGAGCTCAACGCACTAAACTGGGACGACTGCGTGCCCCACGTGTGCCGTAAAACAACCCGTTGTCGTGAAACTTGCGACAGTGAACAACACTGTCGCAAGTTATGCTGGGGTTTTTTTTTTTTTTGAGGGGGTTCCACTTCACACTGTACATTATCATTTTATCAATAATATCATCTTAAATAAAGAGATGAAAATGTTCCTGTCGATGATGCGGAGACATGTTTAAGAATTCATAATTATTCTATGAACGTTACGTAATAAACACTAACCAGCTTCAGAGTGTATACTAAATGTTTGACCCACATTTGATAATACTCTTGTGTTTTATTCTTTTATTAGCCATGGCCCTTCTTGGTCGAAAGCATCTTCTAATACAGTTATAATTTCTCTTTGTACCTTGTGGTTGTGAAAATATAATAGTTTGGACATACTGTCACATTATCAAACAATAAGCTCCTGAAGAATCTTTTTGTTGTTGTTGCAAAGCTCATTATCTGTTCATACAGAGGCACTTTATGTCCGTTTGCTGTTTCAGGTCAGTGCTGTGTCCCCATCTGCTGCTCATACTCAGAACCACTCGGTCGTTGTTATATAACATACATTCCGTTGGACACACTTGGAAACGCTGCGTTTAATATTTCCTGTCATGTGCTACGGTCACGTGACTGTCATCAACAGTGCAGTTCAACATGGCGATGGCTACGTCTGTTTTCCACAGAGTAAGAACCGGGTCGAAAATAGGCGCTCAGTATGACCAAGACGGCAACCTCATCCAGGTACAAAGTAGCTGGATCAGATTTCAACACTGCTGTGATGATGGGCTTGAACTGTCACACTGCGGACGCATATCGATACAAGCTAACACTGAAGCTAACGGTGAAGCTAGTTTGTTAATGTTGAATTAATAACGTTTTGATGCATGCTAAATCATCCACGCAAGTAAATCCCAAAAAGTTTTTTCTGTTGATTAATGAGCAAGAAACTGACCTCACAGCTGTTCCTTCAGTGGGCTGGTTTCAGTCACTGTGCGAAAGTACTGTTTATAAGACCGAGGAAACCTGCAGTCAGCTGAGACTGAAGAAGTCACCTGGACGGGTGACGAAACGTTTGTCCCAGTGAAAACGCTGCGTCCAGACGAACAGAATCAACCTTCTGGGATTGAGTTAATAACGTTTAAAATCGTGCTAGTAGTAATTTTAGTAACAAAAAACGGAAGAGTAAATGTGAAGGTCTGAGAGCAGACGGATTAGGACCTCAGCCATGTGTGAGCTATGAAGTGTTTCTGGCCTGCAGGTGGAAACCCGGGAGGATGAAGAGCAGAGCGTGAAGCTGACAGAGATCCTGGAGCTCCTGCTGGCAGCTGGATACTTCCGAGCCCGGATTAAAGGATTGTCACCTTTTGATAAGGTATACGCTGGACTTCTGATTGCTCTTTTCTTCCTCTCTGCTCGTCTTCCATCCCAACTGGTTTTAGCAGATTAATACAACTTGTTCCTGCTGAAGGTGGAAACAAAAAAATGTTTCACTAATTGAGCTAAACACACATCAGAGTACAAGCTGACTATAAAGGCAGTGAGGAGGTGATGTGTGACCAAAAAGTAAACAAACTTCTCCACCAAGCACTTGCTGGCTACACGGACTGGTACTGATGTAGCATCATTCTACTCAGCTGAGCATTCAAAGTGCCTCCTGACAGCTGTCATTCACCCAGTCGGCTTTTATCTGAGCACTCTCTGACATTGACACACACACTCTCTCTCTCCCCCCCCTCCCCCATGGATGCATCGCGAGCAACCCAGGGTTCAGTATCTTGGTTAAAGACACTTTAGCATGTGGGCTGCAGGCTTGATCAGCTCTACCACCACAGCTGGCTCCATGTGATATATGAAAGGAAGAGTAATCTGTAGGTAATAATCACTGGTGCATTGACCTGGTGGTAAAGAATGACTCTAAGCAGCCTGTTGAAAACCTTGACCCAAGATACAACATCCCATGTAGAAAATATTTTTGTAAAATGTATTAAATTAATTTTCACCTCAGAATTCTACACGCCATATCCCATAATGACAAAGTAAATAAAGTTTTCTTGAAATTCTTGCAAATGTATTAAAGATAAATGAATAAATAACATGTAGATTATTATTTACAACTTTACCTTTGGAGAATTTAGATGATAGTCCATGATTTGGAAATTCACACACCTGTCTAGATAAGGTCTCATAGTTGACAGTAGATGTCAGAGCGCAAACCAAGCCAAAGATTTGAGCAGCATTCCACCTGTAGAGTGGCCAGGCACACGACAGCCCAGCTGGTGTTTGCCAAAACACACCATGAGAAACAAAATGATCTGGTCTGATGAATCAAAGATTGAACTCTTTGGCCTGAATGCCAATCGTCATGCCAGATGGAAACCAGGCACTGCTTATCACCTGGCCTGTACAGTCACAGGTCACCCACAAATCTGAAGGTTGGTAGTTCGATCCCTGTCTGCTCCAGTCTGCATGCCAAATATGTTTAGGCAATAAACTAACCTCAAATTGCTCTGTGATGTCAGAGTGTGAATGTGTGTGAATGTTAGTTAGAAGCACGTATGTAGGAGAAGCATAGAAAAAAATTCTGCTGTGAGTGAAATTACATAAAGCACTTGGAGTGCTCAGAGTAGAAAAGTGCTGTAGAAGAAGCCGTTCTTTTACAGTGAAATGTGTGATGCAGCATCACGCTGTGGGGAACTAGTTATCTTTCTAAGGGTATCTCCCTTAGAGCTACGGTGAGGAGAGGGGTTCATAGTTGAGCTGCTATGCTGCCCCTCGACACTGAGAGGAGCCAGTTGAGGTGGTTCACGTATCTGACAAGGATGCCTCCTGGGTGAGATGTTCTGGGCTTGTCCTATCAGCAGCAGGCCTCGGTGTGCACCAAAGACATGCTGGAGAGATGATATTTCTTGGCTGGCCTGAAATGCAGCAGTGTTTCTGACTGGGCAGAGGGAGGTCTGGGGTTATCTGCTTAGGCTACTGCCCCTGCAACCTGGCAACTGATGACTGGCACTTATATGAACACAGAAACATCAAGTCAGCAGAGATATGAATCATTCCTTTATGTCAGAACTGTTGGAGTAAAATCTGAATAAAAACATACTCCAGATATTTGAAAACTGTGTTTAGCATTGATCCCATCCTGTACTTGTTTAGATATCAATAAATAAAGAAATGAAATTAAATGAAATATTTGCTTAACAAGTTTAGGATCCCTGGTTGATTTCTGAGAGGAGAAACAAATCCCTTTGGGTTTGCAGCAAGGGCATCTGCTGAGCGACCTACTGTGGTGACGCCTTGTGAATGAAGGTCTCAGTAAAGCCAACATGTTTGATGATATCACCGGCAGCAGGAAAGCCACTTCTATTTATGTTCTGCATTTAGGTGTAGGTAGGCACTGCAGTATTCTCCTGAATGATGGGTGTCGCCATTCAGACAATACCAGCACATCAGCACTGATACAGGAAGAGAAGTCGAGTTGGAAGCAGAGAAACTACAGGTTTCTTTGGTTTGTTTTAGGGTTTTTCTCTCTGTTGGATTAGCTAGCCCACCTCTACTGTGAACTGAAGTATTTATTGTTATTGTGCATTTAACTGAGAAAACCTCAGCTCACAGTTCTCCTCTACAGGTGGTTGGGGGTATGACCTGGTGCATCACCACCTGTAATTTTGACATAGACGTGGATCTTCTTTTCCAAGAAAACTCAACTATTGGGCAAAAAATGTGAGTGTTGGCTGATTTCTTTCCAAGTTTCTCTAGACTGGTCCAGATAAATCAATTTAAAGTGACACATCATACGAGCCACATTTGAATCCAGTTAAAAATGAATAATTTTGCTAACTTAGGAGCAGCTCAGATGGATAATGTCATCAGATATTTGGTTACATTTTTCTGTCCTTTTAAGTGTTTTTCTTTGTCTGGGTTTTGCAGTTTCACACTGGTTTCTTTCTAACAGTGGCAAGGGCTGTTTCGTTGCAGATCCTTGACAGAGAAAATTGTTTCTGTTTTACCAAAGATGAAGTGTCCTCATCGCCTGGAACCCCATCAGATCCAAGGGTTGGATTTTATCCACATTTTCCCGGTCATACAGGTACACGGAGAATTCAGCCAAACTAATCTCAGATGCATTAATGTGCTTAATGCATCTGAGGAAAGTGCTAATGAAAAGGTTAAGTGGTCTACTTAAAGTGTGCAGTGTTTCCCCTAGGCGGACCCTCACACACCCACATGCAGTGCTGACGTTTTCCTGTCATCACAGTTTCAGGGTTTCATATTTTACAGAATTCAAAACGCTGATATGATGTTTGTGATTTGTCTTTAAAGAACGTATTCATAGCCGCCTGGAAGCGTGTGAGTAACATTAGTATTAGCTAATGAGCTTTGACTGCTGCTGGCATCAGATCCAGTACAGCTAGCAGGTCCAGCTGGAGCATGGACATGGTCAGTCTGTATCTGCTGGTTCGTCCTTGTGTTTGATGAGCTGTGTGTTGTTTCATGCCAGTGGCTGGTGAAGCGAGCCATAGAGACGCGGGAAGAGATGGGAGATTATGTGAGAGCCTACTCCATTTCTCAGTTCCAGAAGTCCCACAGCCTTCCAGAGGTAACAGACATTCAGCATGAAGACCAGGGCGTAGCTTTACTGGACACATCTTTGTATACAAAGCTCATAAAATCACTTAAAGAATTTAGTTGTTAATGACCTCTGCTCAGTGCCGTTATCTCCATACCGTACACACAGGCAACAGGTCTTACTACCGTCTCCTCAACCGTGCCATTGGCTCTTGCCGCCATCCTTCTCGCTCTCTTCTCCACCCTGCTTGCAGTCTCTTCGTCTCTCCTGTGCAGCTTCCATTTCTTTGGGTGGTCAAGTCCAGGTTTTTAATTCTAATGAGTATTTAGACATCTGCTTCCTGCCTGTCTCCTTCTCCTTCACACACATATTCTCTCTTGTTTCTGCTCTCCAAAGCAAACCTCCCCCTTTCTACTCTTTCTCTCACCTGCTTCCTCTTTCTTGGGCTTATTCTCGTATTCAACAAACAAAAAATAATAAATGGTAGGTAGGCGTAACACTACAAAAGATTTTCCAGAGAAGCCCACCTGGAGTTCCTCTGGTTAATTACATCTTGACCTACGTTCAAGTGTGATTGTTTTAACTGGACTGAGTTTATGAAAACAGAAAGTAGTCATGATATATATGAAATACAAAGTCAGATAGAAAAATAAGGCAATAAAATATTGAGTAATCAAGATAAGAAGGAAGATCTATGGGCTTGTAGTGATGATTGTACACACTCTAATTGAAAGTAATGAGACACAAAGGCATTAACATGGTAAACATCACAAGAAGGCAAGAAAGTAACGTTGGGACTTCGTGTCTCATTGTAGGAATGGGGTTCAGTGTCAGAAGTCTAACACGGTATTCAAGTTTTAATGAGCGCTGTATCACAACCCTCGCAGTCATAGAAACGTGTTTAGTGTTGGTCGGCCACATGTCATTAAACGTCCTGTGTGTAAGAGGTGCTGTTCACTGTACTGTGACAGGATAAAGAGTTCGTCCAGAGGAAAGACAAAGCAGTGAGGGCAGTGCTGGACGTGTTGGTGAGTGACGACACCGATACAAACCATACACTAAAATGAAATGTACCTGCTTAATCAGCAAAGTCAAATCGTAGGTCTGTTGTTTAGATAACTGTCGGGCTTTTTTGAATGAGCCTCGTTCTTTTCTAGGAAGTGTACAAACCACAGAGGAAGTACAGGAGGCACAGGAATGCAGAGGAGCTGCTGGATGAGGAGTCCAGGGTCCACTCCACTCTGTTGGAATATGGAAGGTGAGCGTTCACATCCGGGATGTGCATCACTTTCCCTGTTAATCCATCTTTTGCCAAAGTGGCTGTAAGACGTCTGTCTCATTTATTTGTATTTCCGTGTAAATAGAAAGCGCTGAGTTATGTCAGATCTCCCTGTCATTTCTCTTTGGAGCCATTTGTAGATCAACTTTTATTCTTATAAGGCTGTTGGTGCCCTCGTTTTGTTGTTGCTTTTCTCTCCGCTGGGCTTTGTTCATATTTTCTGATGTTTATAGACCAAGCAGGATAGTAATAATAGGACTAAAATGTGCACTGGCTGCTCGCTTTATTGGACATATCTGTTAAACTGTTCTTTTTAAGTAAACACCACCCAATTACAAATTTAAAACTGACCCAATCTCAGCAAAGGGCTTTTGCATCTCGCCTTCTGTTTATCTAAGAGCAGCGATGGAAAACTGATGGTACATCATCTCCTACGAGGCTGAGGGGCAGGACTGGCAGCCACCGATGTTTTTACATTTCATATAACATGGTGAAAGTTTCAGATGAGCTCAGCCATCTACCTGCTTAAATGTTGTGGTAGAAAGCAGCAGAAGAAAGGCAAGAGAACTACAATGTCTTATTTTAGAAGGATTGATTGTGATGAGGTTAAAAGTCACAAATCTGCAGAAGTTACATAATGTAAACATTCTTACACCGTTCAGTCTGTACCACGTAGATTTCAGGTAGCGCTCCACCAAGGTGCACCTAATAAGGTGGTCAGTAAATGGAATACAGAGGTTTTATGGCTGGATCAGTCGTTGGGCTGTTCCTTCTCTGGGCGCCACAAATTGACCTTCTGTGTCTAATTCCTCTCAGTGTGTCAGCGTAGATCTTAGTTTATAGGAAACGAGTCAAGAATTAAAAACCTGAGATTTAAACTTAGACAATGTTCAGTGTCTCATCTGATATATTGTTTTGTTTTTTTCATTCATCCATCCCTGTACTAGCCTCTGTACTAGAATGTCAGAGCTCTTGCTGTAAGTACTGTATAACTGTGTGAAGCTGGGGGGGGGGCAGCATCTGCTTACAGCACCCTGTGTTGTGGTTCAACATGTTTGTCAGAGAATGCAAACAGTGCACACTTATTTTGGCATGATGGACTGTGGTGCTGCTTCACTGCACTCCTGCATTTTTATGTTTTTTAGTTAAACAGACACTGCAGATCGAGGAACCATGTAGTTTGTCCACCTGATGGATTCATGCGCTTTCTTGTGCTGATACTTTTTTATCGCATGATGTAAATGAATTTTGGGGGTTTGGGGTAAAAAGAAGAGCATACTTTATTCCAATCTGAAGTCATATCTCATACTCGTTGTTTGTTTTGTTTTTTTCCAGGCGATATGGATTCAGCAAGCAGAGCAAACAAGACAAGGTAGGCGCCTGAAGGCCTGGACTGTAGCTGCTTCCACTGTGGGTAGAGCTGCAGGGAGGTTTGGCTGCTCTCTGGTCAGCAAGGATTTTGCTCCGTTCTTCATCTTCTCTTCTTTTTGCCCCTTTTCAGGTCGATGAGGGGAAGGCTTCACTGGCCGGTGGCTCTCAGGCAGCATCTCATGGGGTGGTTGACGTGTCAGAGGAAGAGGACCTGCAGGCAGTAGAGGAAGTGAGAACTTTATTTACTGAGCATTTTATACAGAAAGACAAATTAGGCACACGTTTACAGTAGAGGGCAAAAAATGATCCGCTAAGCCTTTCAGTTTAAACATTTAATTCACTTCGGTTACAGATGCGCTTCCCAACCCCCTGAGCCACAGTATTATTCATTTTGTTAGTAGAAACAAATACAGACTTAAAGTTCAGCTGTACACATTTGAACCACAATCAGCTCCCACAGAAACTCAGAGATTCACAGTGAATCATAACTTTTGTGTACTGTCAGGACTGTTAACAGTGAGCCAAGTTTAGTTTTAGCTGAAATGAAAAGCAGCTTGAAAAGCAGTAACTGAGCTCGTCTGCTGTTATTTGGGTTGAACTTTTGTCTCCTGTCTCGTGCTCTTGTTCTTGATTTTCCTGTTGTTCCTGGGCCTTAAAATAATGCTGTTTGGTGTGGGCTTTGCCATTTTAGAAGTACAACAAAAATCTATAGCTCACTAATGAATAGGAAAAACTCTGAGTCAAAGCCAGCGTGTGGATGCTCTCAGGTTGTTGTGATCCGTGTCATCGGTCTGTTAAAAAGCCTGGAATAATAAAATAAGACCATATTGTGTTCAACAAATAAATGACATTTATTTTTTTTCCTAGATGCGAATTAAAACGTTGATGACCAACATGGCTGCCATGGCAACAGAGGAGGTATGTAAATAAAACACACGGCACAGAGAAGCAGAACATTTCTGCATCCGGACAACCCAAACATATAAATGTATGTAAAGGAGCCAAATAGTGGCTGTTCTGATATTCAGCTGTCACTGAATAATCTTGTTGATTGCATGGAGTTTTCTTTGATTCCTGTTGCCTTCCCTCACCGCTGCACTGTGGTAGTGACTGAGCCTGTGTTTTCAGGGGAAGCTGACAGCAAGTGCAGTGGGTCAGCTCGTCGGGCTGCAGTCTGAAGAGATCAAACAGTTTGCTTCTGAGTACGCTGAGAAGGTAAGCAGCTCGACACTGTCTGGTCCAAGTTTAGACTGCAGTTGCTGTGTTAGTCAAAGAGAGGCTGATCTTATAGTACAGTTCTGTCCTAAACACCTGCTGTATATAAGATGCTGCTGTGTGTTGGCAGCTTTTTAATAAAGTGTTCATTCGGACTTTCTTCTTAATCAAACGCAGTGAAAAAATCACCAGTTAGCATGAATCCAAACCAGAATGTCACCTAATGGAAGACATCTTCATCTTTCTAAGAGCATTGCTTTGCTGACTGTTGTGTCCTCCTTGTGTCCCTGCAGCAGTTAGAGCTGTCCTCAGAGGAGCATGAGCATTATGGCCCACTGCAGCAGCACCACAGGGTGGTCGCCTCGCTCAACAAACAGATCCAGCAGAAGACTAAAGAGCTGGGGGAGGTGTGTAGGTCACTGTGGTTTAATGAATGTGCCATCCTCAACTGTGTCTCGGTAACTGTGAAGCAAACTTTTGATCCTAATGTAGCAAAAGCATGAAGTGATTTGGTTGTGGCAGTCGTAATAGTGTCAGAGCTTTGACTGTATCTGTTTTTGTGGCCACAGCTGCAAGCCAAGCATGCAGAGGTGAAGATGGGCTGTGATGAGGACAAGAGGAAACTAACGGAGGTGAGCTCAGGTCAAGGCTTACTTCACTGCCCAGTATGGATCTGATCCACTGGTTTACCTCCAACCATGGTACAAATGAAAGTGCAGCCTCTTAATGATAGAAAAACACCTGGTCCTTCAAATGAACAACAACAGCTGATATATTACACTGTGATTGTTTAACACACACACACACACACAGTGTTTCAGAAAATGAGCTGGGACACAAAATCACCTTTGGATTTAAGAAGTGACCTATTTTGTTGTCACCACAGGACAGGAAATCAGAAATGTCAGAGGTCAAGTTTTCTGAAAGTCTTGCAAATGCGATGACTTGAGAACAAGGCGACGTAGGATTTTGATGCCACTGGTGTATGGGTGTACTGGTACCAGCTGCTGCTGCCAGTATTTATGGAGTTTGTCTGAGCTGGGTCCACTTCTGGGAATCTTTTTTTTTTTTTGTAATAATAACGCCATAACACTTTCCACTGAGGGGCAGCATTTTTGCTTTTTTAAGACCGTTGGTCTACATTCGATTAACAGCACCTGGATATTGGTACCAATGCCTGTGCCCCACGTTTGCCTGACCTCTTTGGTCCATCTGAAGCTCTGGTCCAGATCTGGGAGGAGACTCCCTGGGACGCCATCCATCATCTCATCCTCTCATCATCAGGATGCGCCTTCTTTTCCACATGCATGTACATGTAGAGTTGTTCACATTGAAATAGAATTAGTCAAAACTGTTTGGCAAAGAACTGAGCTAAAACGTTCAGTGAAATGTCCAGCGTAATATGTTCTACATTTCAGGGAGCTATCAGCCATTCAGATGCTTTGATCAGTAGCTTTAATTTGCAGGCTACAAAGGTGTCAGAGACTTTGGGGAAAGAGTTGGTGTGTTTGGAAGAAGTGGAGGAGCAGGCTGACAGGAGGTGAGTCAACAAAAACGGTCCTTCTGTTATCTGCTAACGTTTTATTCTCAAGAACTGCGAACTCAAAAAATATTCACACACATGTGCGTTGAAATGTTTTCTAATCTAAATCTTGAATATACGCTTTTTTTTTTAACAATACATCAACCAGTTCCCCACCTAGTATATATTCTTGTTGGAGTAAAATTGAATGTACTGGTAGTTACACAGCACCTTTGTAATGTGGACACTGTCTGCTCCACATTAGAATAAAAAATAAAGGTAAAATGTGCTGTCAAACATAGATGGGCACCTACTGATGGGCTTGTTGCCATAATATACCATTTTATGTTGTAACTTTACTGCACTCTGTGTGGTTTGATGACAGCATTTTGTGGGTTATTTTGTAAGGCAGCACGGTGGCACGGTGGTTAGCACTGTTGCCGCACAGCAAGAAGGTCCTGAGTTCAATTCCAACATCAGGCCGGGGTCTTTCTGTGTGGAGTTTGCATGTTCTCCCCGTGTTTGCGTGGGTTCCCTCCGGGTACTCCGGCTTCCTCCCACCGTCCAAAGACATGCACTTAGTGGGGATAGGTTAATTGGATAACCCAAATTGTCACTAGGTGTGAATGTGCGAATGAAAGTGAGTGCGAATGGTTGTCTGTCCCTGTATGTTGGCCCTGCGACAGACTGGCGACCTGTCCAGGGTGTACCCCGCCTCTCGCCCTATGACAGCTGGGATAGGCTCCAGCGCCCCCCGCGACCCTGAAAAAGGATAAGCGGAAGCGAATGGATGGATGGATGGATTTTGTAAGTGATTTATTGCCAGCAACTGATTATCTGAGAGCTGTTAATTACGGATTTTATTTTCTGCCCAGAAAGAGCGTTCAATACATATTATCTTTAGAAGACTGCATTTCCCAGAATCCCTTTCAGTAGAGATGGGAGGTACTCCTGTTTGGCTAGGGAAAGAAAAGTTCTGCAGGAAGCCAGCATGTATGTTGCTCTGATGTTGGTCAGTTTTTGTTGTACGGCCCTTTTTTGAAGGCGATCGTTTCTGTAACTGATGTTCGATCCATTTTCTTGGCTAAGTGGATTTGCCACATTTTGTATTGACAAACATAGTGTGTGATTGCTGTACTAAAATGGGCTTGACCCTTTAATCTGCAGAGCTGGTTTGAGCAGCTTCTTGTAGATCTCTACAGTGGTGTTGACAAAGTCTTTGCCCCCTTCCTGTGGTTTGGTGGGAGGTTCGGCCCGCTCGTCTTTGAATTGTTGTAATTCAGCCACATGCGAGGGTTTTGGAGCATGAACCGAAAGTGCAGCACCCGATTGAATCCTGACGATGAATAAATAAACACTTTAATAACACTATTTGTAAAAAAATCTATTGCGTAGATGGCTTACCAGCAGTTTTACTAATAATACATGGATTGCACCGTTTTAAAATGCAGTAAATTGCCTGCTGTGAACCTCCTGTATTTTATTCTTTGGACTCTCCTTTCACGCTCTGCACTCTGATAAATCACTGCAGTTATTTTAAGGCCAAACCAACTTTTACAGACAGGTAAGAAAGAGCAGATGGTCGCTGGCTTCACAGAGAATTCATTAGTCACACATCAGGTGATCATTCAAACCCCCCACAGAAGGTGAACGACTTCCAACCTCCGCCCAAATATCCTCTCTGTGCCGGCTGTGAGTTTCACACATGTAAACGCTATTCCAGGAAAAACTGACAGAAAGTATTTACTGAAAAATAATATAAAAAAACAATCGTTTTTTCCTATTCCATTTTTGCTATTCTGATTTTATTGCCACGCTTCGTTTGCATTGAAACTATCATCAAGGTTCTAAGATCAACTAACGATCGAAGAACCTTCAACGAACACGCCGTCAGCTCAGCCCAATGTCGTTTGTTTGGGTTTTTTTTTTTAATTTATTTATTTTTAGAACAAACAAGTAAAAGATGAATCACCTCTTCCAAAAAATGTCTAATATCATTATAGCAGCACATGCTATGATATATGAAGACGTCTCCTCAGTGTTGAAAGTCCAGTGTAAACAACAGCAGTCACATCTTGTGGTGAAGAAGTTCAGAAAATCAAATGACTGGCTGCCTGTTCAGCTGCAGCAGTGCAGCAGCAAATGTAACCCATGATTCTGGGCCTTACCCGACACTGGACTTTGCCCTCTGTGCATCTATGAAGCAGCTGTGAGTAATAATAGGTTTATTTCCTGTTAATAGACCTGCTCATTTGTGTCGAGGGGAGCTCTTGTGACAGCTAATTGTACTTTTGCAGTCCATGTGGTGGGAAGCGTCCGTGTGCTGCTCAGTAAGCAGTCTCATGGTTGTTCTTGTGTTGCCTGATGAGTCTGTTTGAATGTGTTATTAACTGGTTTACATTACAAACACAGACACCCCATGTCCAGTATGTACTCCCTGCTGCTCCATTTGTATGAAGAATAAACTATTCCTTCTCCAGACTCTGATCAGAATTAAGTCCATATTGTTTCTGCCTCAACCAGCTTATATTTAATGCTAGAGTTTGAATCGACTGTGGAAGTTTTAGTGACAATTGTACTAAAACACATGAGGTTACTGGCAGTGACAAAATGTGTCTCCTTTCATCAGTCGGTGACTTTCTGATCAAATGTTTCTTTGTTGAACAGGCTGCTCGATAAGCTGAGGGCTCTGGTGACGATGAACGAGAACCTGAAGCAGCAGGAGCAGGAGTTCCGCACACACTGCAGAGTGAGCATCAATGCAATCACTGTCACTGTGTATCCTGCTGATGGTCACTAGCACCATTTCTTCCTCTTAATGCCTGAGCTCTGTATGCAGGAAGAGATGGCTCGTCTGCAGAGGAACATTCAGGAGCTAAAGTCTGCATCAGGACAGGATACAGAGGAAGAGAAGGTACATAGCTGGCTGTCGTCTCTTACAGTATAAAGTCATTGTTGCCGTTCCTAGATTGTGAGTAGGTGAAAGTTAACTTGAGCTTTCCACTCAGATTTGATTTACAGCACTTTCTCTTTCCTTAGGAGAGGGACCAGCTGATAGACAAACAGTACAACACAGGGAGAGAGAAGCTACAGAAGATCCGCCTGCTCATGGTAACTACTTCTTAAACCACAGTAACGACTGTAAGTCGAACAGGTGGTCGGGTCTCTCGTGCCCCAGTCCTGGGTTTCAGCACCGCTGTAAACGATGCGCGACAGACCCGACCACGTGTTTGCAATTTTTGTACACCTCTTTATTGCGGCTGTCGACTAACACACACAGCTGCAGCGGTTGCGCATGTTATTATCCTGCATGCCGCAAATTTCTTTGTTCCCCCGTAAAAGTGATTCCGATGTTAAACATTAGTTCCAGGTGACTTTCCTGCCAGGTAACCTGCGCCCCACCTGTCAGAACTCTGCGCCCCCACACTTTGAGAACCAGTGATCTAAACTAACACAAACCTCCTGGTAAAGAGTAAATCAGTTTGCTAACCAGTTATTAAACCATGGACTTCACTCTTTTTAGTCTTTGGTACACTTCTATATTGTTCTTTCTTTGTGAGTTATGTTTGCTGATTTTTGATTTGTGTTTTGTTGGTTTGGGAGAAGACTCAGTTTTGAGGGGATAACCGAGGCAGAAAAGCTGATTTAAAATCTCTCACATTACAAAACTCGCTATTGCTCTCGCTCTCTTTCACCGCTGTCACTCCCAAAACTTTCCCCTCTTCCTAAGCAGCCAAATTCCATGTGTTGCCACATCATATTTTGATTGGTTGACAGTGGTGCATTTTTCTACCAGTAGGAAAGGGGGTGTTGTCCCCCATGTCTGTGACACTATATATTGTAACCCTACAATAATAATGAGTATATCCCAACAATCAAATGACCCCCTTGAGCAAGCACTTGGGTAGTTACCTATAAAAGTCCCTGAGTCAAACCCATCTCTTTGTGATACTCTGCAGTTGAGTAAAAAGGATGTTTTTTATGATGAAAAGTAAATTGGCCCCAGGACCGGGACGGGGAACTCCGAGAAGCTGTTTCTTTATCTCCTGTACCTCCACCAAGGACGTCATGTTTTTGGTAGTGTCTGCATGCGTCTGTGTAATCAGTCTGTTTGTAAACACGCTAGCTCAAAAAGGTTTGAATGAATTCTGATAAAACTTGGTAAGGCTTTCTAAGTAGCTGCTATTTTGCCCCTCTGGTGTTTCTAGGCCCCACTTATCTATTGCCCATTCATCTTAGCCGCTATAACACCTGACAGGAGCTTCCATGTTGTGCTGAAACCAGTCCTTTCTGGGGGGGATCCTTGGGGATCAGGACTGTCCTGCCTTCAGTTAGCCATTCTCAGTGTGTCTCATCTATTAGAAGCTTTGTTGGGGCTGTTCCTTGAGAATACACCTTGGATGGTTCACTGGAGAACATCTGGTTTATCTCCCTGGCTTCTATCTCTGTGGTCTCTTCGAAGGCAAGCCAAGGCTGTGAGTCTTTGCTTGGCTGTTTCCAAGGCTTCGGGAATGGGCAGCTTGCTGTACTTGTTTTCACACCTTTGTGCAGTGCGATATATGCATATATCGCTTCACTCTTCACAGGCTCGCAGGAACCGAGAGATTGCCATCTTGCAGAGGAAGATTGATGAGGTGCCAAGCCGAGCTGAGCTGACACAGTATCAGAAGAGATTCATTGAACTCTACAGTCAAGGTAATTTCCTGCTGTTCATCTGCTTTGACCAGTGTTGTTGCTGTGTGCAGGTCACAAATGAACCCCATAAAAATCAGGAGTTATAAAGAAATGCTTGTTCTTTTTGTGCCTTTCAGTTTCTGCTACTCACAAAGAGACTAAGCAATTCTTCACTCTGTATAATACACTGGATGATAAGAAAGTCTATCTTGAGAAGGAGGTAAGTAACCACAGCAGACCCCTGTCAGCAGGGTGCGAAATGATTGCCAGTAAAATTTCTGATAGCATTTGGCTTTTGTTTCACTTGAGATATGTGACTGATTAAACACCTTGGTAAGTGTCACAAATAGACTCGTACTTAATGCTATTCATAACAAAATTTTAATTTCTGTAGGTGAACCTCTTGAATTCTATTCATGACAACTTCCAACAGTAAGTATAATTCTGCTCATTTGCCACGTCTAACACTGATGTTGTTCCAGTGAATAGTTTTCTATCAGTACGTTTCTTAGCTCATTGCAGTGAAACAGTGCTAACGTCCTCTACTCTTGTTCAGAGCCATGTCGTCTTCAGCTGCCAAAGAGCAGTTCCTCAAACAGATGGAGCAGATAGTCGAGGGAATCAAACAGAATCGCATCAAGGTACAAGTCTTTCTGTAAAAGGGGAATTCTGCTGCTCTTCTCTTTATAAACGTGCGTTATAGGGATGGAACCAAATTACAGATTTAGTGGTCAGTATCAGTAACACACAGAAATGTTTTTGATAATGCTGACTACAGATAAGTTAATGAGCTCAGGGTATATGGACCCGCATGTCACAGCCTAATGATGCAAAGTTTGTCCTGTTTCGAGACAGACTCCTGCAGTACTGGTATGGCATGTGTTTCTCTGCTTTTTCAGATGGAGAAAAAGAAGCAGGAGAACAAGATGAGGCGAGATCAGCTGAATGATGAGTACCTGGAGCTCCTTGACAAGCAGAGGCTGTATTTCAAAACTGTCAAGGACTTTAAAGAGGTAAGAAAAGCATGTGCTTAAGTGCTGCTGGCTGTTTCTGAGAGGGCATTTACAGTTAGAGCATACCATTACAATGAAAGATGAATGCTATTCAGTAAGCTATAGTGAGCTATTATTCTTAGGGATAAAGATGGGTTTCAGAAAACATTATAACACCTAATCGTGTTGGAAGATACAAACTGTAGCCTTCAGAATGGCTGTGAAGCAAAAAAATCAAAAGTATCACAACCAACGACTGCTGTGTTAGACAGCGTTAGTGATAAATGGATGTGCCTACAAAAGTGAACAGTTAGTGTTTGTTGACAAATGTTTCATAGTTTGGTGTTTTATTAAAAAATGACCTCAGAATGATGTGAGGTCATTCGCAGTCATGCCTGAGTTTCTCCCAATCTCAGTTTGGAAAGCTACATTCAACAGAAAGTTATTCACTCAGTCATCTTCTCTCAAATTAGCCCACTCATTATTTTATCGATTGTCCTGATTTAAGACATAGAAGCATTTAAAATAAGTCCCTGAACATCCTCTCTCCTGACCACCTCTAGATCTTTAAGCTTACAGGGTTGAAATACAAAACAAAAATTCTTAGCAGATTTCTCTCTGAATGTACTGTAACGATACAACATTTAAATATAAGAAAGAAATTAGAATTACTATCATTTTCTTCAATGCCATGTGCTAACACAATGCAGAGAAGCTACCGAAACTTTACTATAAAACAGGTCTATAATTCAATTTCATTTTTATAGAATATATTGTCACATCTGAACAAGTCGCCTCAAAGCGCTTTATATTGTAAGGTAAAGACAACATTACTGTTACTAATTGAAGAAAACAGGTTCAGAGTTATAGCTCTAAGTGCTAATGACTTTGTGAATTTCCATTCATCCATCTTCTTCTGCTGCCTGGTCGTGGGCGCAGCAGACCTCCCTCTCCTCAGCCTCCTCCTCCAGCTCGGCCAGCCGAGAGAGATAATCCAGCGTCTAAAATCCTTACCCTGTCTCTAAGGGAGAGGCCAGCCAACTTTCAGAGAAAGCTCATTTACACCACTTCATCCATGATCTTGTTCTTTCAGGGTGAGGGTGGGGACGTAGATTGACCGGTAAATCGAAAGTTTGGCTTTTTCGCTCAGTTTTCTCTTCACCGTGACTGACAGGTTACCGCTTATTGACCTGTCTGTTGATCTCCCACTCCCCCCTCCCCTCACTTGTGAACAAGACCCCTAGATACTTCCCATTCCCGTCCCTGACCCAGAATGGGCACTCCACCCTTTTCAGAGTGAGGACCTGAGGTCCATCTTGTTCTTTCCATTCATCTGAGTCCTGTGGACTTGCTTTACTGTGTGCAGGTATTTGGTGGTTGGAGCCTCTTTGTGGCTCCCATTTGCCTGTGGGATTACCAAGTACTTGTAGCTGACCTCAGTGTCTGCAATCCCCTCAGTTCTGACTACTAAGTAGTAGTTACCATCCAACTACACTTCTCCAGCCCGAAAGACATTCCAGTGCCGTTGGTGTAGATCAGTAAATCGATGTCTTGTTCACTCCTGGCATACAGCTTGATGTCATCCATGTAGAGGAGGTGGTTGGCATTGGTCCATTCCAGTCCAGGGGTTCAGGCCTATGCAGAACGGCAGTGGGAACAGAGCATTTCCTTGGTAAATCCTGCTCTTGATAGTGACTCATCCTATTGGCTTGAAGCTGGCCTGTAGTGATGTTGGCCACATCCCCATGGAGTTCCTAACGGAGGCTCTTAGGGTCCTGTTGATCTTTTGTAGTTCTAGGCATTCATGGATCCATGTGTGCGGCACTGAGTCATAGGCTTAGCCCACAGGTAGGTCTGGTCTTGCACTGTTGAGTGACTCTTCTGTCCACCAGTTGTTGGTGCTTCGCCCCTCCGGTGGTGCTCCTGCTAATTCCTTTCTGTGGCTCCACTCATGTATCGAGCCATAAGCCTGTTCACCTTAGCCACTATGATGCCTGACGGGAGCCTCAATGTGGTAGTGAGAAAACATATTTGGTAGTTGGATGGGACCAGTCTCCTCTGGGGATCCATGGGACTCGGGAATGTCCGGCCTTCAGTTAGCTGTTCTTTGTGTGTCGCATCCATTAGCAGCTGGTTCATTTGTGGTGCGAGGCAGTAGGCATGAATCATGACAGGGTATACCTCAGGTGGTTTAGTAGAGCACAGCTGGTTTATTCTCCTGCCTTCTGTCTCTCTGGTAACAAGCTATACCTCTTCAACTCAGGCTGTGAGTCTGTGCTTGGCAGTCCTGGCACAGAGTAGATCAGCTGATTAGTCAGCTGTTTGGTGGGCTTCTGCACTTAAACCAGCGCCATCCTCAGCCTTCTCTTTAGCTTAAACCAGGAAAGAATGAAAAAAGCAGTCGGATAATTCAAGAAAACAGAAAAAATATTCACTGCAAATTATGCAAATCGATCACAAGACAATGTGAAACAAATGTGCACACCACCATTTAGAAAACAGTGTGTCATAATATATTAAAACAAATTAACCAAATAAATTACATGAATTGTGTGCTGTATAGTTTGCAGTCAATAAAGCAACACTTTTGTTTCAGCAAACACAGTTAAATATGAAAAAAGTGGGAGTGTAAATCTTACCTATGTTCTATTCAAACATGCAAATATAACTGAAATAACAAGAGAAAAGAAGAAAAAACTTCAAGCTTTCATGTATCTCTATAGCTACACAATGTGCATGCTGAAAAAGGAGTAGAATGAAGTTTTAATATGAATGTTAAATATAGATAATGTCACCAGATTACTTGTTAATGCCTCCCAGTGTTTGAATTGGGTGTCTGCGGTTGTAGCTTTCCAAACACAGAGTTGAAGAGTGCCATCTAGTGGACAGACTGTGCAGTGCCATCAAATAACATTGTTAAAAGGTGTTTCTCCCAGGTCTCGTTTTTGTGTGTGTTGTTGTTGGTGGTGGTTTTTTTATGTGTATATATATCTTTGTTTTTTCCTGTGTATTTCCCATAATAACTGTCGATACCTATAGATCATAGCTAACATCAGCCAATATCAACCCACTCTAATAAAAAATGCTTTAATCAAAAAGATTTGCAGATTTGATTTGAGCTGTCTTTTTGATTAAAGAGTCGCCTCAGAATTAAAAATGCTTTGCAGTAAGTCACAGGTCACGATTGAGTGGATTGAAATTAGGCTTTATTCTGAAAAATGATCATTGCATTTTAGTTTCTACTATAGGTCTGCCTTAAATAAAGGCTTGTTACTTTCTGCTGTTGAGGTCCATAATCTGTATTTCAGGAAATGTGCTATAATCATTTTCAACAATGACCCTCTGAGTGTAATGATCATGTAACAATAATAACTTTTTTCCTTTTTTCCCCACTAGGAGTGTCGGAAGAATGAGATGCTGCTGTCTAAACTGAGAGCTAAAGGAGCCTCTTAGCTCCGACCCTTCTGTTGGTGTGTTTCATTCTGAGTAATAAATATGATGCAAACCAGTTACTAATCGAATTACTTGGATGACTTTCATATAAAATCCTGGACATGAACTGTGTTCTTCACATGTGCCAGATGCAGCAGACTGGACGACATAAATGCAAATCATTGTTTTAATCACACCTTCTGTAACATCATAGTGTCACTAATTAAGACCACGATCAGCCAGTTCTACCTAATGTTTGACATTTCATGGTGAACATAACAATAAAAAACTTAACCAGAGCTCCACAACAGTCTTGCAAATCATGACATTGTGTTTAATAATACTGGGCAACTTTTACTAACTCCCCGCACTGCACTGACTGTGAAGTATACGTACGTCTTTATGATGATCATGAGTTCAGGCTGCAACAGTGAAGAGAATCCCATAACCTGTAATAATGATGGTTTTGTGTTGGAGAGTTTCCTGGTGTATTTACATGCCTCTGAAGACTGTCTTCCATGTACCATCCAATCACCATGGATGCAGTATTTAATGAATAAAGAATTGCTTATACAAACAGCATAAACTCTGTGGTCTGTCTCATCTCAGATAGGATAACTAGTGCTGGGTATCGTTACTGATTTCTATAACTGATTCAATTCCAATTCACAAGGTCCTGATTCGATTCAATTCGATTCAGTTTTGCCTCAGACAGTCAGAAATGTAATTCTGATCATTTATCAGTACTGACACTTGTGAGACTTCATTAGAGGTGTAAGCGTCGCAGCCTTTGTGTCAAAGTAACTGATGATAAAACAGAAAAACATGAAGGAGATTTTCCTGGTCTGGCTTTTTATAGCAGATAACCTTAATCTCCTGAGACCCGAACTCTTGAATCAACATCTGAACATTACCTGATGCTGCTGAAGCAGAGCAAAGTTACAGAGGTTTTTACATAAGCTGGAGAGGAAATGGCGTGTCACAAATTTAGAAAATCAACAATTAGCCTGGAGAAATAGTTCGCTGCTTTATAAGAAAGCCCTCCGCGAAGCCAGAACATCTTACTATTCATCACTGATTGAAGAAAATAAGAACAACCCCAGGTTTCTCTTCAGCACTGTAGCCAGGCTGACAAACAGTCAGAACACTGTTGAGCCAACCATCCCTTTAACGTTAACTAGTAATGACTTCATGAACTTCTTCACAAATAAAATTTTATCATTAGAGAAAAAATTACCAATAATCATCCCACAGATGTAATATTATCTACAGCTACTCTTAGTACCATTGATGTTAAGTTACTCTTTTTCTCCAATTGATCTTTCTGAGTTAACTTCAATAATTACTTCCTCCAAACCATCAACCTGTCTTTTAGACCCCATTCCTACAAAACTGCTCAAAGAAGTCCTGCCATTAATTAATTCTTCAATCTTAAATATGATCAGCCTATCTCTAATAATCAGCTATGTACCACAGGCCTTCAAGCTGGCTGTAGTTAAACCTTTACTCAAAAAGCATCTCTAGACCCAGCAGTCTTAGCTAATTATAGGCCAATCTCCAACCTTCCTTTATATCAAACATCCTTGAAAGAGTAGTTGTCAAACAGCTAACAGATCATCTGCAGAGGTTTATTTGAAGAGTTTCAGTCAGGTTTCAGAGCTCATCACAGCACAGAAACAGCTTTAGTGAAGGTTACAAATGATCTTCTTATGGCCTCTGACAGTGGACCCATCTCTGTGCTTGTCCTGCTAGACCTCAGTGCAGCGTTCGATACTGTCGACCATAATATCCTATTAGAGCGATTAGAACATGCTGTAGGTATTACAGGTACTGTGCTGCAGTGGTTTGTATCATATCTATCTAATAGACTCCAGTTTGTGCATGTAAATGGAGAGTCCTCTTCACACACTGAGGTTAATTATGGAGTTCCACAGGGTTCAGTGCTAGGACCAATTCTGTTTACATTATACATGCTTCCCTTAGGCAGCATCATTAGAAGACATAGCATACATTTACACTGCTATGCAGATGCACCCAGCTCTATCTGTCCATGAAGCCAGATAACACACACCAATGAGTTAAACTGCAGGAATGTCTTAAAGACATAAAGACCTGGATGGCCTCTAACTTTCTGCTTCTTAATTCAGATCAAACTGAGGTTATTGTACTCAGCCCTGAAAACCTTAGAAATATGGTATCTAACCAGATTCAGAATCAGAATCAGAATCAGAATCAGAATACTTTATTAATCCCTGGGGGAAATTATTTTTTGTTACAGTGCTCCATTTTAAACCAACATTAAGACAAGACAGACAATACACTAACTAAGAATAGTACAATATATACATATATACACATACATACTTCACTCATAAATAAATAGTTGGAAAAGAAACATGTGTAGTTGTAGCAGCAAACAGTGTGTTAAGTGGATGCGTTGTACAGGGAGATGGCCACAGGCAGGAATGATTTCCTGTGTCGTTCAGTGGTGCTTTTCGGTAATCTCAGTCTCTCACTGAACGAGCTCCTGTGACTGACCAGCATGTCATGGAGTGGGTGGGAGGTGTTATCCAACATTGTCTTTATCTTGGACAGCATCCGCCTCTCCGACACCACCTTGAGGGTGTCAAGCTCCATCCCCACAACATTACTGGCCTTACGGATTAGTTTATTAAGTCTGTTGGCATCTGCGACCCTCAGCCTGCTCCCCCAGCATGCAACAGCATAGAGGATCGCACTGGCCACAACAGACTCATAGAAAATCCTCAGCATTTTCTGGCATATGTTGAAGGACCTCAGTCGCCTCAAAAAATAGAGACGACTCTGGCCCTTCCTGTAAAGTGCTGTGGTGTTTTTAGCCCAGTCCAGTTTATTGTCAATGTGTACTCCAAGGTATTTATAGTCCTCCACGATGTCAACACTGACCCCCTGGATTGAAACAGGGGTCAAGTGTTTCCTGGTCTTCCTGAAGTCCACGATCAGTTCCTTGGTCTTTGCCACGTTGAGCTGCAGATGATTCTGCTCACACCACGTGACAAAGGAGTCGACCACAGCCCGGTACTCTGTCTCATCATCCCTGCTGATGCATCCAACCACCGCAGAGTCATCAGAAAACTTCTGAAGATGGCAGGTCTCTGTGCAGTGGCTGAAGTCTGTGGTGTAGAGGGTGAAGAGGAAGGGGGAGAGGACAGTCCCCTGTGGTGCCCCTGTGTTGCTGATCACCTTGTCAGACACACACTGTGGGAGACGTACATATTGTGGTCTTCCTGTCAGGTAATCAACAATCCAGGACACCAGAGAAGCATCCACCTGCATCGCTGCTAACTTATCACCCAGGAGGGTCGGCCTGATGGTGTTGAAAGCACTGGAAAAGTCAAAAAACATGACCCTCACAGTGCTCGCCGGCTGGTCCAGATGGGTGTAGACACGATTGAGCAGGTAGATGATGGCGTCCTCAGTTCCGAGACGAGGCTGATAAGCGAACTGAAGGGGATCCAGATGTGGTCTTACAATGGGTCGCAGCTGGTCCAGGATGAGCCTTTCCAGGGTCTTCATGATGTGGGAGGTCAGTGCCACGGGCCTGTAATCCTGGGGGCCACTGGGACGTGGCGTCTTTGGTACAGGGACGAGGCATGATGTCTTCCACATCACTGGGACCCTCTGCAGACTCAGACTCAGCATAAACAGTTTATGAAAGACTCCACTCAGCTGGGGGGCACAGGTCTTGAGGACGAGGGGACTCACTCCATCTGGTCCAGCAGACTTGCCTGAGTGAAGTCTCCTCATTTGCATCTCAACCTGGTATTGAGTGAAGGTGATGGGTGGGGGAGGGGTGTCAGGAATCTCAAGGGAGGCAACATGTGACGAGAGAGGCTGGCACAGTGGTGTGGCTCTGGATTCCAGGCTGACTACAGGTGAGGTTGTGGGGGTGGGAGCAGACACTGTGGTGTCGAATCTATTGAAAAACAGATTCAACTCATTGGCTCTATTCTCACCTCCCTCAGCTCCCCTGCTGTTGGTTGGCCTGAATCCAGTGATGGTCTTCATGCCCCTCCACACCTCTCTCATGCTGTTCTGCTGGAGTTTCCACTCCAGCTTCCTCCTGTAATTGTCCTTAGCCTCTCTGATCTTGTCCTTTAGTAACACCTGGATCTTCCTCACCTCCTCTTTGTTGCCCCCTCTGAAAGCCCTCTTCTTGTTGTTGAGGAGGGCTTTGATGTCCTTAGTCACCCACGGCTTGTTATTTGGGTAACAATGAACAGTCTGAGCTGGAACAATGGAGTCGGTGCAGAAAGTTATGTAGTCTGTGATACACTCAGTAAGCCCATTGATGTCCTCGGCGTGAGGCTCACAGAGTGTTTCCCAGTCGGTCACCTCGAAACAGCCCTGTAGTTCTGCTAAGGCCTCCTCTGACCACCTCCTAACAGTCCTGGTGGTCACAGGTTCCCTCCTCACAATTGGCACATAGCGGGGGGTGAGGTGAATCAGGTTATGATCTGACCTACCAAGTGGGGGGAGGGAGGAGGAGCTGTATGCGTCCTTGACGTTAGCATACAGCAAGTCTAAAGTTTTCTCTCCCCTGGTGGGACAGTCCACATATTGTTTGAATGTTGTTAGTGTATTGTCCAGTGAAACATGGTTGAAGTCACCCGAGATCACCCGAGATTCTTACTCTGGATGGCATTACCTTGGTCTCCAGTAACGCTGTGAGAAACCTTGGAGTCATTTTTGACCAAGACATGTCCTTCAACGCACATATTAAACAAATATGTAAGACTGCTTTCTTCCATTTGCGCAACATCTCTAAAGTTAGAAATATCCTGTCTCAGAGTGATGCTGAAAAACTAGTTCATGTATTTATTACTTCCAGGCTGGACGACTGTAATTCATTATTATCAGGAAGTCCTAAAAACTCCCTGAAAAGCCTTCAGCTAATCCAAAATGCTGCAGCAAGAGTCCTGACAGGGACTAGAAAGAGAGCAGATTTCTCCTGTTTTGGCTTCCTGTTAAATCCAGAATTCAAAATCCTGCTCCTCACATACAAGGTCTTAAATAATCAGGCCCCATCTTATCTTAATGACCTTGTAGTACCATATCACCCTATTAGAGCACTTTGCTCTCGCTCTGCAGGCCTACTTGTTGTTCCTAGAGTATTTAAAAGTAGAATGGGAGGCAGAGCCTTCAGTTTTCAGGCCCCTCTTCTGTGGAACCAGCTTCCAGTTTGGATTCAGGAGACAGACACTATCTCTACTTTCAAGATTAGGCTTCAAACTTTCCTTTTTGCTAAAGCATATAGTTAGGGCTGGACCAGGTGACCCTCAATCCTCCCTTAGTGATGCTGCAATAGACGTAGGCTGCCGGGGATTCCCATGATGCATTGAGTTTTTCCTTTCCAGTCACCTTTCTCGCTCACTATGTGTTAACAGACCTCTCTGCAATGAATCATATCTGTTATTAACCTCTGTCTCTCTTCCACAGCATGTCTTTATCCTGTCTTCCTTCTCTCACCCCAACCGGTCGCAGCAGATGGCCCCGCCCCTCCCTGAGCCTGGTTCTGCTGGAGGTTTCTTCCTGTTAAAAGGGAGTTTTTCCTTCCCACTGTCGCCAAAGTGCTGCTCATAGGGGGTCATATGATTGCTGGGTTTTTCTCTGTATGTATTATTGTAGGGTCTGCCTTACAATGTCAAGCACCTTGAGGCGACTGTTGTTGTGATTTAGCGCTGTATAAATAAAATTGAATTGAATTGAATTTACCCAGGGAAAAGGGTAACATCTCCTGGGTCTGGGGCCTGATTGCCCCCCTGGGGGCGGTGATACCTGGACCTGGGAGTATAGAGTATGTTTGGGGAGTGCATGTCGTGTAAACCCTTTGAGCGTTTACAATATAACACACTTTAAGGCAGCTGTTGTTGTGATTTGGCAATATGTAAATACTGTTTCATTGAATTCACAGTTCACAAAGAGGTGTATGTGCTTTACTTACTCTCCAGCTGCTTCCTGCTTATTCAGAGAGGTCTGTTTGCAGGAATCAATGTTCAGGTGATCAACAGCCTTCTTCCTCCCAAACTTGTCTCTATGCTTCGAATACACTCTGTAACCCAACCCACAGAGCAGGAGATACAGCGTCACCTGATCTTCATGCCGTGTGGGAACATTTACCTGCTCAGGTGTCAGTTTGTATCAGAGCGGAGGCACAGCAGGAGGGCAGCCATTAGGACAAAGAGAAAGGAGGAAAAAGGAAAAAGACAGTGATCATAATGAAGAGATATTAGGGAGTTTGAGGTCATATGGTCTTAGTCAAAGTGTAGCTGAGTGTGGACGATGGCATGATGACTGAAGACTGTGAGAAGATCAGTACGTTGGACATAATTTCAAATTTAGGAATCCACTACATACAGCTTTTGTCTTTAGGACTTGACTTTTATATCTACTCTGTCAGTAACATCTCCAGTTACCTCTCTGTAGCGCTGTCTCTTTATTCCCACAGGTCCTGCTGCTACTGCTGATAACACATCATCCACCTCAACAGTAAGTGGACAAAATCGAGTGCATGAGAAACTTTGTATTTTCTTCTTCGTTGAAGGCCACCAGGGGTTATGTAACATCCATGCCTTAGACATGAGTTACTGCTTCAGAGTGACTAACAAAGCTACTGTGTTTTAATCTAAAGGTTGTAAATGTAAATAACAAACTATAATCATATACAGTTCACTTGGAAGACACGGCTGTTCAGGCTTTCCTTTATTTAGTTTTAACTATTTACACCATTTTAATCGCTGTTTCTTATTCTGTATTTTAAAGCACTTTGTGAATTGTGTTCATAAGCAGGGCTATATAAATAAACTTTACATTATTTTAAGCCATTTGAACATATTTTCACTAAAATAATTTCCTGACAGTTTGTTATCGATCTGAACGGTGAATTATAAATATGTTTAGTGATATAAATAAAATTTTAAATTCATATATTCAAAATCTCATTAATCTGCATTCACAAGGCAACAACAACGAGACGTGTTTTTGCAAATCAAGAAAAATAAAGACATCTGTCATTTTCCGACAATTCTGTTAAAAACAATTCCATTTTAGTTTATAATATAGCTCCAAATCACAATAGCAGTCACATCGAGGCGTTTTATATTGTAAGGTAAAGAGCCTAGAATAATACAGAGAAAACCCCAACAATTAAACAACCCCTATGAGCAAGCACCTGGTGACAGTGGGAAGGAAAAACCTCCCGCAGAGCCAGGCTCAGGGAGGGGCAGCCGTCTGCCACCACTAGTTGGAGGTGAGTGGAGAGACACGGGACAGAAATTAATAAGACAGACAGAAGTTAGTAATTACTAATGATTAAATGAAAAGCGTTGTGTGAGCTCATAGACAGTAAAAAAGGTGATTGAGGGCATCAGGGGAAGCCACCCGGAGGTTGCGTGTCCCCTGCATATTGCAGCGTAACAAAGGAAGGTTTTAGGATCCAGCCCTAAGTATATGCTATATGCTATAAACCAAGCTTTGATTGCTGCCAAAAGCTGAGTAACACATGTCTTTATCAGGAAGGTGACCAGACACCGCTTTGTTAGTCAGGCTTTTATCTGAAAGTAACAAGAGAGATATTTCATTTCAGGGCTATTTGCCAGAGATTCTCGTAAAACTTGTTGTTAATCTTGTAAAGTTCCAACTTTTACGACCAGACTGTCAATCTTTTCCTTCTCTTGAAAGATTTTTGTGCCAATCTGAAAGTGAAAAGTGAGGATAATAAAGGCAAAAATGTAAATAAATTTAATCCGAAAAAAGAATTGTTTTGGTTATAATCAAACCCCAATCAACCCGGGATAAAGAGCGTTTGACAGATTAATACATTCACCACAACCTGCTCCCTACATCACACTTGTCCCCCGGCATGATGGCTCATCTAATCCCAGCCAATAGAATTTCATCTGTTAATCAGAGGTCTGTTCAAGTAAATTGTCTTGATGCACGCTCAATCATCCAGGTAAGGAAATCACAAAAGGTTGATTCAGTTCATCTGGACGTAGCGTTCAGGTGACGTCTTCAGTCTCAGCTGACTGCAGGTTTCCAATCTTATAAACAGTACATTTGCATAATGACTGGAACCAGCCCACTGAAGGAACAATTGGCAGTAAGTTCAGTTCCTTGATAATTAGTATGCAAATTCTCATGGACATTGATCAGCAACCAATGATCAATGTCCATGAGAACCATTCACAGAGAAGACACCGTTCCAAAAGCAAACGCACTTGGTCGATGCTGAGAGTGGTGCTGTTGCTGAGGTTGGGGTCATCCTGTAATCTCTTACAAACTACCTCCAACGCTTCAGTGACTGGGATGCAAGTGAAGAGAGATGTAACATCGTACAAGACCATGGTTTCATCTGCCTCCATCTCTCACGTCTCACAACATTTTCTCATGATAGTCTTTCTAGTTTGGCAGAATCGTGCACCTACCCATGTCTGCTGGACGTTGTTGTCATTACTAAGTGATGTGAGCGCCACATTACAATAAGTAAGCCAAACGAACAGCACGCAGCAAATAAGTCAAACGTCCTTCGTTGCCTGGTCTTAGACTTTTCTTGCTGAGCTAGATGAGCTTTCTCAGTTCATTCAAACACCTTTTGAAAAGGATGTTTGTTGTTGTTTATCAGTGGTCATAAAATTTGCATCTTAATGATCAAGGAACTGACCTCCCAGCCCATTGTTCGTTAGTGGTGCTAATGGTGCAGTGGTGCAG